>NC_086449.1:5585539-5700640 GCF_028390025.1 Pseudophryne corroboree | reverse complement strand
CCATCGCGGATCGGCGCCAGATATGCAGGGGCGGACTTGTCCTGTGCTGGGCGGCCCCCAGCGTGTGATTTTAGCAGTGGTATGAATTGGGGGAAGCTGAAGTGACACAGGAGGGTGCTGGCTGGAGTGACAGGAGGGTGCTGGCTGGAGTGATAGGAGGGTGCTGGCTGGAGTGACAGGAGGGTGCTGGTTGGAGTGACAGGAGGGTGCTAGCTGAAGTGACAGGAGGGTGCTGGTTGGAGTGACAGGAGGGTGCTGGTTGAAGTGACAGGAAGGTGCTGGCTGGAGTGACAGGAGGGTGCTGGCTGGAGTGACAGGAGGGTGCTGGTTGGAGTGACAGGAGGGTGCTGGCTGAAGTGACACAGGAAGGTGCTGGCTGGAGTGACAGGAGGGTGCTGGCTGGAGTGACAGGAGGGTGCTGGTTGGAGTGACAGGAGGGTGCTGGTTGGAGTGACAGGAGGGTGCTGGCTGAAGGGACAGGAGGGTGCTGGCTGAAGTGACAGGAGGGTGCTGGCTGAAGTGACAGGAGGGTTCTGGCTGGAGTGACAGGAGGGTGCTGGCTGGAGTGACAGGAGGGTGCAGGCTGGAGTGACAGGAGGGTGCTGGCTGGAGTGACAGGAGGGTGCTAGCTGGAGTGACAGGAAGGTGGAGTGACAGGAGGATGCTGGCTGGAGTGACAAGAGGGTGCTGGCTGAAGTGACAGGATGATGCTGGCTGAAATGACAGGAGGGCGCTGGCTGAAGTGACAGGAGGGCGCTGGCTGGAGTGACAAGAGGGTGCTGGCTGGAGTGACAGGAGGGTGCTGGCTGGAGTGACAAGAGGGTGCTGGTTGGAGTGACAGGAGGGTGCTGGTTGGAGTGACAGGAGGGTGCTGGTTGAAGTAACAGGAAGGTGCTGGCTGGAGTGACAGGAGGGTGCTGGCTGGAGTGACAGGAGGGTGCTGGTTGGAGTGACAGGAGGGTGCTGGCTGAAGTGACACAGGAAGGTGCTGGCTGGAGTGACAGGAGGGTGCTGGCTGGAGTGACAGGAGGGTGCTGGTTGGAGTGACAGGAGGGTGCTGGTTGGAGTGACAGGAGGGTGCTGGCTGAAGGGACAGGAGGACGCTGGCTGAAGTGACAGGAGGGCGCTGGCTGGAGTGACAAGAGGGTGCTGGCTGGAGTGACAGGAGGGTGCTGGCTGAAGTGACAGGAGTGTGCTGGTTGGAGTGACAGGAGGGTGCTGGTTGAAGTAACAGGAAGGTGCTGGCTGGAGTGACAGGAGGGTGCTGGTTGGAGTGACAGGAGGGTGCTGGCTGGATTGACAGGAGGGTGCTGGTTGGAGTGACAGGAGGGTGCTGGTTGGAGTGACAGGAGGGTGCTGGCTGAAGGGACAGGAGGGTGCTGGCTGAAGTGACAGGAGGGTGCTGGCTGAAGTGACAGGATGATGCTGGCTGAAGTGACAGGAGGGCGCTGGCTGAAGTGACAGGAGGGTGCTGGCTGGAGTGACAAGAGGGTGCTGGCTGGAGTGACAGGAGGGTGCTGGCTGAAGTGACAGGAGGGCGCTGGCTGAAGTGACAGGAGGGTGCTGGCTGAAGTGACAGGAGGGTGCTGGCTGGAGTGACAAGAGGGTGCTGGCTGGAGTGACAGGAGGGTGCTGGCTGAAGTGACAGCAGGGTGCTGGCTGAAGTGACAGGATGATGCTGGCTGAAGTGACAGGAGGGCGCTGGCTGAAGTGACAGGAGGGCGCTGGCTGAAGTGACAGGAGGGTGCTGGCTGGAGTGACAAGAGGGTGCTGGCTGGAGTGACAGGAGGGTGCTGGCTGAAGTGACAGGAGGGTGCTGGTTGGAGTGACAGGAGGGTGCTGGCTGAAGTGACAGGAGGGTGCTGGTTGGAGTGACAGGAGGGTGCTGGCTGAAGTGACAGCAGGGTGCTGGCTGAAGTGACAGGATGATGCTGGCTGAAGTGACAGGAGGGCGCTGGCTGAAGTGACAGGAGGGCGCTGGCTGAAGTGACAGGAGGGTGCTGGCTGGAGTGACAAGAGGGTGCTGGCTGGAGTGACAGGAGGGTGCTGGCTGAAGTGACAGGAGGGTGCTGGTTGGAGTGACAGGAGGGTGCTGGCTGGAGTGACAGGAGGGTGCTGGTTGGAGTGACAGGAGGGTGCTGGCTGGAGTGACAGGAGGGTGCTGGTTGGAGTGACAGGAGGGTGCTGGTTGGAGTGACAGCAGGGTGCTGGCTGAAGGGACAGGAGGGCGCTGGCTGATGTGACAGGAGGGCGCTGGCTGAAGTGACAGGAGGGCGCTTGCTGGAGTGACAAGAGGGTGCTGGCTGGAGTGACAGGAGGGTGCTGGCTGAAGTGACAGGAGGGTGCTGGTTGGAGTGACAGGAGGGTGCTGGTTGAAGTAACAGGAAGGTGCTGGCTGGAGTGACAGGAGGGCGCTGGCTGAAGTGACAGGAGGGTGCTGGCTGGAGTGACAAGAGGGTGCTGGCTGGAGTGACAGGAGGGTGCTGGCTGAAGTGACAGGAGGGCGCTGGCTGAAGTGACAGGAGGGTGCTGGCTGGAGTGACAGGAGGGTGCTGGCTGGAGTGACAAGAGGGTGCTGGCTGGAGTGACAGGAGGGTGCTGGCTGAAGTGACAGGAGGGTGCTAGCTGAAGAGACAGGAGGGTGCTGGCGAGGGTGCAGGCTGGAGTGACAGGAGGGTGCTGGCTGGAGTCACAGGAGGGTGCTGGCTGGAGTGACAGGAGGGTGCTGGTTGGAGTGACATTAGGGTGCTGGTTGGAGTGACAGGAGGGTGCTGGTTGGAGTGACATTAGGGTGCTGGTTGGAGTGACACATGGGGGAGCTGAAGTGTATTATGTGAATCTGGATTTTCTATATATTTTATGTGGATCTGGCTTTTTCAATGTATTTTATACCAGGGGCGTGGCCTAGAAGGCACAAGGCCACACCCCATTTTTGCATGTGCGCCTTTGGCTCGATGTCGGCTCTTTGACGTACCTAACACATTTTTTAGGCTCTTTGTCTCTGACTGGTTGGCCACCCCTGATTTAGACTCATCAGTAGTACACTATATAACCGTATCGTTAAGAAATATCCTGTGAGGAAATACGCACACAACGCTATCAGGGCTAATCAATCACAGATAACATACATGGGAGAGTGTACGGGGGACAAAGCGGAACAATCCCAGGCATAACGGGACATTGCAGGAAAATAACAGGACCGTGACAATCCGCCTTGTAGGATGAATGATTGCCTCTTATCATGGTGATAAATAAATTGCCTTCTCAATTAAATAAATAAAAAATAACATACCTTATATGCAAGAGAAGACCTGCGAACGGGACACACGCCGGAGGAGGGGGGTGGGAACTGCATCCGTCCCTCACTCCCCGGGCTGTGGTGACGTCAGCGCGCCTGAACCGCGTCTGTCGTCACTTCCTGGAAACCGGAGCTTACACGGCAACCATGGTAACCGGCGCTTCCTGGCAACCAGGCTTCGAATAGGCGGCAGCGCTGCTGAAAGTAAACAAAGTGCAACATGATAAAATATTCCAATGTAGTGCCTATAAACAAACAGTGCAAATACATATAAATGGACTACGTCGTTAAGAAAACATTCTAGTAAAACCATAATGATTAATATAAGAAGACTGCCGTATGGGAGTCAGTGCATGAATCGACATACCAGGGCGGATGCAGATAGACAAACGAGCATAAAAATATTTGTAAGAATTATTTACACAAAATATCAGTGTGTGTCTATCATGTATCCACGTATGTACAACTGCCCAAATATGTGGCTTCATGTATATACATATATACATGCATGCGAGCTGTACCACCAAAGTTAGATGGATGGTATTATATATCACTAGATTCCATATAAGACAACCTAATTGACAAGTTAGCACTGCCTAACAAACATATTCAGTCCAGGACATTACTGAAAGACTTTCCATTGGATCTTGTCGTTGAGGCCCTTAGGCTTAATGGTGTCCAAACTGTACATCCATCTGACCTCTTTCCGTAGGAGTTGACCACCTCGATCGCCCCCTCTTATAGATTTGGGGATGTGGTCAATAATTTGAAACTTCAATTCCTGCAGCGAATGACCCTGTTCCGCAAAATGTTTTGCTACCGGCTGGTCCGACGATTTCCCCGAAATGGCATATTTGATAGCCGATCGGTGCATAGCCAGCCGTTCCCGTGCACAACGTACCGTCTTGCCCACGTATTGTAGCCTACAGGGGCACGTAATCAGGTACACTATGTGTGTGGTAGTACAAGTGACCACATGTCTGATGGAAAACACTTTGCCCGTAGACATAGAACTGAAAGAGGTTCCGGGCTGCGTACTGGTGCAAGTCGTGCACCCAAGACACCTGTAGCACCCTGGTGCTTTGGTCAAAAAGTTAGTTGTAATACATAGTGTACCTGATTACGTGTGGAGACAATGTGCCAATGGTGTTCAATTTATTTAGTAACATGGTGGTATCCTTTAAATGTGTACTGGTCTGTTGGATACAGGGCTGTAAATATGTATCGCAATATACCGCCAAGGGCTCACATAATGATCCCCGAGCCGAAATAATCGGCCTACCCGGCGGATTAGTGGGATCCTTGTGTATTTTCGGTATACTGTAAAAAACAGGAATTATAGGATGTTCTCCAGATAGTGCTTTAGAGAGAGACACAGATATAATACCTTCAGATACTGCCTTTGTTAATATAACATCAAGTTCACGCTTAAACACATTAGTTGGATCACATTGCAGCAGACTATAGGTACTGGTGTCAGAAAGTAACCGTTTACATTGATTTCTATACTCAATTGTATCCTGAACCACAATACCTCCCCCTCTATCAGCGTTTCTAATTATGATGTCCCGCCTTTTACCCAACTGTTTAAGGGCAGCAAATTCGTCTCTGGACATATTAGGGTAAGACTTATTATACTGTTCATTGTCCAGTGTTTCCATCATTCTACTAAAAGTTCTAATGGATGGATTAACTGAACTGGGTTCAAAAACGAGGACTTGGTCAGTTTACTCACCTGAGTAGGGATATCAGATGTAACCGACAGTCTTTGTCCCGGTGGTACCCTATTGAGATGTTCATGGGGTCGTCTGTGGCCCCAGCATTCGCAAACGCCTACATGTGGGAAGTAGAAAAAGATCTATTTCTACAAGAAGCTACTGTAACATGTCATCTAGACCTTTATTTAAGGTATATCGATGACATATTAATTTTCTGGACAGGGGCACAGTCCCAGTTAGAAAGCATCATCGAGACTAATAATTTATCATCCAGTCCTGTTAAATTCACATCTGTTATGAACACCAGCAGTATCAATTACCTAGATGTGAAAATTTCCATTAAGGGTGGTATGATCAGTACATCAATGTTTGTGAAACCTACAGACAGAAATAATCTCCTCAAATTTGACAGTTTTCATCCTAGACCAACCATTAACAGTTTGCCATATTCCCAATTTCTACGGGTGTGCCATATCAATGATTATTCAGATACAAGAGATACTGAGCTGGACAATATGACTAAAACGCTTTTAGAATGAGAATACCCAGTAGGGGAATTACAACTAGCAAAGAATAAAGCCCTCAAATGTACCCGTGATGAGTTACTTAGAGTTAAAGACAAAAAGCCACTCGAAAACAGATTTCCATGGGTTACTCAATTTAACAGTAAAAGTACACCTTTGTCCAAAAAGATCAAACAATACTGGCCCATTGTGTCCTCAGATAAAGAACTGGGTGAGGCATTTGGATCTAAACTTTTAGTCAGTTATGCTAGAAATCGCAACATTAGGGATTATGTGGTAAGAACTGACATTTCTGAATTTGAGCAACCTCTAGCACACTTTCTGAGTAGGAAACCAGGTTGCTATAAGTGCAGTGGTTGTACCACATGCAGTTATCTTATTCCAGGAGATAGATTCAGACATCCACATACTGGTAAATCATATTCCATACTGCACCCTTTGTCTTGCGAGTCCAAATTTGTAGTGTATCTCTTGTACTGTCCGTATGGATTGGTTTATGTTGGGAAGACAGATTGTGCTTTCAAAACACGGATGGCCCAACATCGTTATGTCATCAGGGAAGCAATTAAAACAGCAGGAAGCGATCAACCTGTTGCCCGACATTATGCAACATTTAAACACAGTATAGCAACTCTACGTTGTAAAATCATTGACCATATTCCCAAATCGTTAAGGGAAGGGGACAGGTCAAAAAAGTTGCTTCAATTGGCAGCAAGATGGATCCACAGATTGAACACCATACATCCCAAGGGATTAAACGAATCAATCTGAGATGTTTCCTGGAACTTCATCAATATTTCCTATCTATTTCTGTTTATTTTCTGTTACATTTTTGATTGCCGGGTACATATGAGCATGATATAAAGGTATCCTACATCATATTATCGGTTAGAGATTAACAGTACCTACCCATGGCTAATGTAGCAAGATGCCAGGTTTTTAATAACCGTTGTTCTATTTCCTGCAGCATTAAGTTTTTTAACACTCATGAATTGTTTTGTTCACTCTATTTTTATCTATTTGTTTGTGTGTTATATATCTTGGCACGTTGCACTTTATTATTATAATGCTGCTAGCGAATATTGCATATATGCACGTTTATATGGAAATTTTCTTTCCTCTGATGTCCAAACACGATTGTTGATATGTTACCATGGTGACTATTTCCACAGCTGCAGCGCGCGTGCTGGACGGACTGGCGGTGTGTCATTTCCTGAGGGACCTGGAGACACGGCCGGAAACCGGCCAGCGGCGTCTGAGCTGGCGGGAGAAAACCACTGTATTGTAAGGTATTTAAACACTATCATGTTCACTATGTGTTATCCTGACGACGGGGCGCAGACCTCGAAACGTTGATGTTCACAATAAAGTCACTGCAAGGATTTTTATTGTGCACCATAATCTGTGAGAATGGAGGCACTGAACGGAGCGTCGGCTTCCCAGAAGGTGGCGGGTTGTCTCAATTTCATTGTTCCACCTGGGGAGATATTTGGCTTTACTCCGGAGCAAATTGAGGAAATTCTGCTGCATGAACCCATAAGTGATAAGGATGTCGCGCACAATATGGAGGATATTTATTTTCAGCTATTTAAATTAAGACGACGTGAAACTGATAATTTTCTGCATGCCTCCTCCCTCTCCGAGTATTACCGGGAGAGAAAAATTCCCAGAGGTTTTCGCTCCAGAAATACACCAACAATTGGCCGGAACAATCCTGACTTTGTCAGGAAATGGGTCGGCATATTAAATAGATGTGCCCTAGACCTAATGTTCCTTGTAATTGAGGAATCCCGACGCGAACTGGATATAACACGTTCATAAATTGATAAATTGAAACAAGAAGCTAAATCTGTGTTGGAAGATCCAGTAAATGCAAGCTGGTTAACTAAACTCGATCAAAAATGCGACCAGTATAAGCGCGACTTACTCAAATTTAAGCGAAATAAGAAACATACGGTGGACAACGATTATGAGGACAACAGAGTCTATAGATGGCTGTCTGGAGGTGAGACCACAATACGGGGCAGTGACAAGAGCCGCAGACGTAGGCCATGGCACAAAGAGGCACCTCGTTCCCGTAATCAAACGGACACTTCTTTAAGTCACAGTGACAGCGACTTTGGGATATCGGAGTCAGATGAACCTAGCACTTCGGCAAGTGTCCCTTTAGGGAACCCTTCAGGGGCAGCAAAACCTGTAAAAGAGCGGCCACCAGTAGGGGTGGACAAAGCAAAAGGTACAACTACAAGAAAAGCAGCGAAGAAACTGCAATAATCAACCTGTCAAAGAGGGTGTTGACGGAGGTAGAAATCAGGGTTTTACAAAGGGGCCTTTCTTCCGACGAACCTCCATGATGATTTTGAGTGGAGGAGAGAACATCATAAATTTGCGCGTAAATTACGCCTGAAAGAACACTTTCAAAATAAATCTCTGCCAACGGAGGGGACTCCAGTTGAAAGGTTCATGAAATCAGCTGCCAGGTCTACATATGACCCCCCATAAGTTAACCCTTCGCTCAAGACCTTTAACCGACTGCTAGATGACTCTGTTAATAGATTCAAATCAGCTCCGGGCAAAGTTCAGAAAAATCTGTCCAGAGCAGTAAGTATAGCATTACAAAATCTTGCTAGTTATGAAGACATCATTATTCGGCCCGCCGACAAGGGCGGGGCCATTGTGATCCAGGGAATCTGTGAGTATCGGCAAGAAATTGAAAGGCAACGGTCGGATGTGGATGTATATCAAAGACTTTCTTTTGATCCAACAAAAAGATTTCAAACAGAATTGCGTGTGATTTTGGATGGGGCAGTTCGAGAGGGTCTAATGTCCCCAGCTTTACAGAAGATTCTATTTAAAGAGTTCCCCAAGGTTCCAGTCTTATACACGTTGCCGAAGTTGCACAAGAATATGGCTACCCCCCCAGTTCGGCCGATTATTTCTGCTCGTGAGTCACTACTACAAACAACTTCTCAATTACTGGACTTTATTCTACAGCCGCTGCTATTGTTAAAGAAGTCTTTCCTGAAGGACACCACTAGCTTCATCAAGTTATTGATGGAGGTTGAAACAGTACCAGAGGGGACGTTATTATGTTGTCTTGACGTGTCTAGCTTATATACGTCAATCCCTCATACAGGGGTTTGGTGTTTCTGAGGCAATTTTTACATCAGTTTCTCGATGAGTCTGTATTTAATCATAGCCTGTTCTTAAGATTGCTTGAGTTAACTTTAAGGAAAAATTATTTTCTACATGACAGTCAGTATTTTTTACAGTTGCGTGGCTGCGCAATGGGGTCAGCTGTTGCCCCGGCGTACGCAAATGTGTACATGTTTGACATGGAAGATCTTATGTTTTTGAATAGGCCTGAGGTTAGTTGTAATATACTTATGTACACCCGGTACATAGATGATATTTTCATCTTGTGGACCGGAGGTACGGATGCGTTTGAACAGTTGATGCTGGAGGTGAATCTGATAGACATAACAATTAAATTTACTTACTCCCATAGTTATGAGGAGATACAATTTCTGGATGTGAGGGTTCAGGTCAGTGGGGGCCGTGTTGGGACCAGCATCCATTTCAAGGACGTGGATCGCAATACGTTCCTCCTGGCAGGGAGTCATCACCCGTCCTCTCTAAAACGAGGACTACCATTGTCACAGATGATGAGAGTGGCCAGGATTACGAGTGACGCATCAAAAATCCCGGAGGATCTTGATGTACTAATCAGAAAGTTTAGGGCCCGTGGGTATGACCATGAGGTGTTACAGCAACAAAAGCGACAGGTCTTAGGGATGTCAAGGTCTCAATTACTCAAATCATCAAGGTGTAATGATGAAAAGGTAATCCCCTCGGTGAGTACATTCACTGTAGCAAGTCCCATCATTAATCGGGCCACGAAAGCTTTATGGCCGATTGTGAAATCAGACAGGGATCTGATGTGTTTCAAGGATTGTAGACCTATGGCCGCGTTTAAGCGCTGTCGTAATTTAAAGGACAGGCTGGTAAAGACCGACATCTCGGGGAGAGGTGTACCTAGACACCCTAATGTATACTTCAAAAAACCAGGTTGCTATAGTTGTTCTAATTGTTGTTGCTATAGTTGCCAGGTTGCTATGGTACTGAAAATGAGTGGAAATTATGGTTATTGAGGTTAATAATACTTTGGGATCAAAATGACCCCCAAATTCTATGATTTAAGCTGTTTTTTAGGGTTTTTTGAAAAAAACACCCGAATCCAAAACACACCCGAATCCGACAAAAAAAAATCGGTGAGGTTTTGCCAAAACGCGTTCGAACCCAAAACACGGCCGCGGAACCGAACCCAAAACCAAAACACAAAACCCGAAAAATTTCCGGTGCTCATCACTAGTCTTCTCTAACATCTCCATGCAAACCCAGTTCACACAATATTCAGAGAAGACAGCAACAAATCCTTTCACCTGCATGTGTCTATAAAGTTACACAGAGACACATCTCAATCTCAAAGAAATGGCTTGTCCATACACCCCTTTCCAGGTGCCAGGGTCATCAGCATCTCAATTCCTAGGTGAGAAGCTTCCAAGCCATTTGTCCACAAACGTAAATGCATTTTAAAACCAACACAGCTTACACATTCCTTCTAAGTGCTGGCATTTGCATGCAATATAAATGTGCAATCTTACAACTGTGCCTATTGCCTTAAATATAACATTGGTGAAAACACAGTATTAAATATATTTTTAAATACCCGGTGCCTAGCACCCACACTACATTTAAAGATGGCAACTAGCGCCAGTGCACAGTTTAAAAGTGGCGCCAAGAGCCCATTGTCCTCCTAATGGCGCCGGGCACTAGGGGTTAACCCCTTCAGTGCCGCGGCGGCCATTTCACGTGTGGCTGGTTAGTCTCTCCGGTCACACTCCCCCCCCCCCCATTCAAGCGGGTCAACCAGGGACCCATGTCCCAACGATTTGAGTCCTGGTCCCGCAGTCCGTTGGGGTGAAGGGGACGCTACCTGGGGGGTGTAGGCTCCGGCCTAGACAGTTCATCCCTAGTGTAGTGGGCCTCTCTTCGTGGGTGCACAATGTGCAAATAGTCCACCTGAAGTCCAAGTTCAAGGCTCCACCACAAAAGTCTGTCCAATTTCCCCAAGGTAGGTTGCCGCCACCTAAAGGGTGGGTGGTAAGTCACCACGGTGGGGGGCTGGTTACAAACAAGTGCCACCCAAGGTGTCCCAATTGTGGCATACCCCTCCTCCCACCATAGCAGTTTTCTGCTCAAACAGGCCACAGGGTGCTCCTGCCCATATGGCTCTGTCTGGCTCGGTACTGCTCCCAGTCCGTGCAGTGGCGCAGTAGTTCGTAACACACAGTCCTGGTCAAGAATGTGCGCCATCAGCACTGGAGCGGGTACCAGAGCCTCCTTCAATGACTGGAATGCCAACTCACAAGTGCAAAGTCCAGTGACTTGGGAATGCCCTTCCTAGCCATCTCTGTCAAGAGGTTCACTACAGGACTAAAGTCAATGACAACGTGTCCGTAGGGCCTTACAGGTTCTAAGGTCAGTACCGGTCTGGGTGATGTGGGTCGGGGACAGCCTCTGGCTGCCTCCACCCCCTATGGTTTGGGCCTACCCCTGTCTCCTCCCACATGGTGCCCCAGGCACTGCACCTCCGTCATACCTATCTGGCAACTGTCTGCCCTAACTGTCAGACCTGCCCTCCAATCCTCCGTCGACCTATGACTCGGGAAACCTACCCTGTCACCTAGGCCTACTTCTGCCTCCTCGTCCGCTACCTGTGCCACAGTGATGGCGGCCAGACCACCAGCCTCTGGATCCTGTGTGGCATCCACTACAGGGAGGCTGCGTGTCTTCCCCGATCTACTGCGCACAGGCAGGGGACCTGCTATGTCCACAGCAACTTGCTGCAAGGGTTCTCCTATGGGCAGAGGCCCAGAGACAACACAACCGCTGGAGTGCCCCAGCTGCCAACGCATGGCACCAGCCTTACAGTTGGTCTGGGAGTCATCCGACATTCCAGGCCAGGGTAAGCACTGTGTCAGGCACTTCAGGGTACGGTCTATCTCAGGGTTACTGCCCAAAGGGGTTTCGCTGGCAACCGACACCGGTTGCGCAGGAAAGTTCCCTGGGGGGACCAGTTGGACACATTCCCTATCTGGTCTATCCCCTCCCACTTTCCTGTCTACCGTGTACCTTAACCCTTCCCGCCAGGTCAAACTTCCTGCCCCAACCCTGTCAAGGCCGCTGCCAGAGTGGCGCCTCATGCCTTTCGGGGATGGGTCAGAGAGTTGAGCCTCCCTAAACTCCTGCCTGTGGCCCTCAATCTCTCCTAAATTGGGACACTCTACAGGGGGATCTAGGTGGGGACTACTAGGGTCAGTCTGGTAGGGGTCAGTCATGGAAAAGTCAGTGTGGTTTCTCATACTCACCGCCGGAGTTGGCAAACCACTTGGGTCAGGAGCATCATTGGGCACCCCCACAGGATCAAACGAGCTGGAACCGACATCCTCTGCGTTGCTAGTGGACGTAGGCATACCAGAGGCAAAAGGCATGCTGGGTCGATGTACTGATCTAGCCGCTGTAATCTTTTCCTCTGGGCTGGTTGATGCTGTGGTTGGCTGTGCTGGCAGTTGTCTAGCAGCTGTAGTCTTTTCCTCTGGGCTGGGCTGTGCTGGAGTAGCTGATGTCAACGGTGGTTTTGGAACTTGACTCCGGGAATGGCTCCAACAAACGTAGTGACGATCCCACCACCCAGATCATTTCCTAGGACCACATCAGTTGGGAGACCATCCATGACGGCAACTTCTCGCAACTCTGGTCCAGCTCCCCAGTCCAGGTAGACTCTTGCCATGGGAACCGCTTTCTCTATTCCTTCTGCCAGGGTGACCGTGGCAGTGCGACCCTGCACTACTGCAGCAGGATCTATAAGGTGGGGGCTCACCACAGTGATTGAGGCCCCAGAGTCTCTTAGGCCTTTCCCCTGCAGGGGTCCCACGTGGACCGGCTGCAGGTGCCTCCGCATGTTGTGTAGGGGCTGTTTGGCCATACAGGTGACTCTCTCCGCAGAGTGCACCTGTCTCTCGCCACACTCCATCGGACTGACTGGAGGGGGAACAGTCTCTGTAGGCTCATCTCCTCTCGTCAAACAAGCGATCCGGGCTCCAGCACTCGGATTTGGGGCACGAGTCTAGGGTGCTTGGGATGCAGGACAGTTCATCCTCAGATGTCCGATTTTCCCACAGCCGTAGCACTTCTTCTCCAGTCGTGGCACCGATGATCTCTGATCAGTTGCAGGGACGCTGCGGTGCGGTTGCTGGCCAAGAGCACCCGGGTTGGAAGATGCTTGTCTTTGGGGGTGAGGAGCTGAAGAGGGGGTCCCCTTGGTGATGCAGTCTTCTGGAGCTGGCTGCTGGCTGGGCGCTTCTGCCCCTGTGGCCGAATTGCCACATACTTGTCGGCTAACTGGGCAGCCATCTTTAAGCTGGGTGGCTCCCGATCTAGCACCCACTCCTTCACTTCTGGGGCGCACCTGCGGTAGAACTGCTCCCTGCAGATCAGGTCGATCAGTGCGTCCCATGTAGTGGCTTCAGAATCTTTCACCCACTTCACCACGTACTGCCGCAGCTGGGTTGCGAACTGCCCATGGGTGCTGCTAGGATTCTTGGGCAAGTCTCTGAACTTCTTTCTGTAAGACTCTGGAGTGATGAAGAATCGCTGGAGGAGGGCCTTCGCAACTTCGTCGTAGTTCCCATAGTCCTCCGTGGCCACTCCTCGATAGGCCTCCAAGGCCTCTCCATGCAGAGTGGGCACAAGGTGTCTCACCCACTCTGACTTGGGTAGATCGTGTAGTTTACAAGTCCTTTCAAAAACTTGCAAATGTCCATCAATGTCCCCATCACTGTCTGCAAACTTGGCAAACTGAACTCGTCCTGATCTGTGTACAACAGCTGACAACGGCTCCCGGGGTACCACGGCTGGTGATGCCCGCTCCGCATGCCACATCTGGATGACAAGCATGCGTTCTTGCTCCGTTGCCCTTTCCCCCAATTCCGCTAGCCGATCTGCTAGGGTATCCGGGCCGCCCCCCCTGGGACGTTGGGATCCTGGCCCTGCTAGGGATTGCTGGGAAACATTGCTGCTGTGAGAGAGGGCGGGGCTTGTGGGTCTCACCGGTTCCTTACGAAGGTCCACTGTTGGGCCGTCCTCTGCGATGCTGACGCCGTCAGTGCTTTCCACCTCCGCCCGATGGGACTCCTCCAAGCTCATGAGCGCCGCCTTCATGACGCTTCTGGACGCGTTGGAAGGGATATCCACACCCTTCTCCTGGCACACGATCTCCAGATCATCCTTGTACGTTCTCCTGCGCTGCAGTTACTCCTCTCCTGAGTAACTCGGCTTCTCCAATCGGGTGATGAAAAGCCGCCTGGGAATATCCCACCGCTATGCCAACAATTTCTGTGACAGGACGGTCCCGTACGAAAGCACTCGCCGCTTTCGCGTCCCGTTGGCTGCACACAGAATGGAAGGTCAAGTCACACGAGGCCTGACCACATAGGGGATTCCCGCTTACCGTCAGTAACCGCCTGTTACTGACTCCACCCACTGCGTTGTGGGCGGGTTTATGCTGCCACCACCAAACTCCTAACCTGCCGTGGCATTTGGAACCACGGTTCTGCTCTGTATGTGCCGACGCACTGCCTTACCACAACTGTGTGGTGCTGACGAATACCCACTAGCCACTTGCTAGGCCTCTACCGGTAGCTGGCGGAAGGCGGAACTTGGAGACGTTAGGTGCTTTCCTGGACAGCCGGAGGACGGGGCTAGGTTTGGCCTAACCCTGTAGGTCACAAGATGAAGCAATCTTCTTGAGGCAATGATGTTTTATTTGCTCAATAGTTCTAAAGAGAACTCTTCCCTATTGCTAGGGGCAACAGCATACAGCAAGATGTTCCAGCAGAATAAGATGGTACTACTACACTTGGAGGCACGCAGGCATCCTCTTTTTATCTCAGTTCTACACACAGTACCACAGGGGGGTAAGCCCTCCCTGTCTTCTCCAACCAATCAGGTTATCGCAGAAAATAATAAAGAAATACAAGTTTACATTTCAAAAGTTAAGAATTAGATGAAGCACATTCCTGCTCCTCTTCATATATAACCAAACCAGTGGCTTTCCCAAACACAATCTGATTATCATCTTCCTGTCTCTTTCACAAATGTAAATGTAACTTGCATTTCAATTGCATTCACCCTCTCACACATAGACAACGTTCTTATACTGTAAATGAAACATAATCTGCATCACACATAATGCAGCCTAAGAAATGTTACATCAAACTGTTGTTGAATGAAACCCACTAGTTTGCATTTGTAAAACACAATCTGATTAACATGTTCCTGTCTTCTCTAACATCTCCATGCAAACCCAGTTCACACAATATTCAGAGAAGACAGCAACAAATCCTTTCACCTGCATGTGTCTATAAAGTTACACAGAGACACATCTCAATCTCAAAGAAATGGCTTGTCCATACACCCCATTCCAGGTGCCAGGGTCATCAGCATCTTAATTCCTAGGTGAGAAGCTTCCAAGCCATTTGTCCACAAACGTAAATGCATTTTAAAACCAACACAGCTTACACATTCCTTCTAAGTGCTGGCATTTGCTGCAATGTAAATGTGCAATCCTACAACTGTGCCTATTGCCTTAAATATAACATTGGTGAAAACACAGTATTAAATATATTTTTAAATACCCGGTGCCTAGCACCCACACTACATTTAAAGATGGCGCTTAGCGCCAGTGCACAGTTTAAAAGTGGCGCCAAGAGCCCATTGTCCTCCTAATGGCGCCGGGCACTAGGGGTTAACCCCTTCAGTGCCGCGGCGGCCATTTCACGTGTGGCTGGTTAGTCTCTCCGGTCACAGTACTTATATTTATAAATGCAGTGGGGCACGTCACCTGCTGGGCTTTATTGAATTCACAAGTAAAAAAAAAAAGAGCTCCCCCCCCCCCCCCACACACACACAAATTACAAATCCACCCTGCGATCTCACAGTGTTTATATTTATTAATGCAGTGGCACAGCAGCTACTGAGCTATATTAAACACACACAAGTTGTAAAAAAAAAAATACATCTGATTTTGTTTAACTTTTTCACAAATGACAACCCCGCTATACAGTGTCAGATACACATTGCCCCACAGTCCCAGATACACATTGCCCCACAGTGCCAGATACACATTGCCCCACAGTGCCAGATACACATTGTTCCACAGTGCCAGATACATATTGCCCCACAGTGCCAGATACACATTGCCCCACAGTGCCAGATACACATTGCCCCACAGTGCCAGATACACATTGTTCCACAGTGCCAGATACATATTGCCCCACAGTGCCAGATACACATTATCCCACAGTGCCAGATACACATTGCCCCAGAGTGCCCCCTTCCCCCTCTGCTGCTCACCGCTGCCTCTGTTGTTACTGCTATGTGAGGGGAGGAGAGTGCGGTGTAGTGCCTCTTCTGCCCCTCAATACTCGTGAAGTCCCGTCTCTGGTGGCGGGTTTCTCAAATGAGGCGCCGGTTCATTAGCCAATCAGAGCTCATGGACCGGCAGCCTGATTGGCTAACAAACCGATGCCTTATTGAGATTCAACCCGCCGCTGCCGGAGACCGGACATCACTGAGCATTGAGTGGCAGGAGAGGCGCTGCACTCTCCTATCCTCACATAGCAGAGGCTGCAGGTATGGTGAACGGTCCCTGCGTACCGGCTGGGAATTTCTTACCGGTACGCGGTACAGCTCCGTACCGACTACCGTCATACTTGCAGCACTGGCTATGAGCAACATCACCAGTTCTAAAAGCACCTCCCACCTTAGTAAATTTACCCCCCGCATGTCTGACTGAATACACTGCTGACACATGATATGTTTTGGGCATAAACTTCTGCACAACGCTGATATAAAGACTCTCATGTCTCTGTGTCATCTGGCTGCTGTCTGCACAATGCATTCCTTGATTTCACACACCGTAAGCCCGCACCTGTATACAAAACTGATTATACCGCACATTCCTCGGTGTACAGCGGGTGAAATAAGTACTGAACACATCAGCATTTTTCTCAGTAAATATACAGTATGTGAAATGGGGTTATTGTCATGAGGTGTTCACCAGATGTCAGCAACAACCCATGCAATCCACACATGCAAAGAGATCAAACCATAGACGTCCACATACTGTATGAAGCTATGTGTAATAATGTGAAATGACACAGGGAAAAGTATTGAGGGCCTATTTCAAGGTTGATTGCAAAACAAAATTTTCCTCTAATGGGCAAAACCATTGGTGGGATTCAGCCGGTTCGGGGTCATTCCAAGTTGATCATAGCTCTGCTAAATTTAGCACAGCTACGATCATCTTCCCTGACATGCAAGGGGACGCCCAGCACATGGCTAGTCCGCCCCGCATGTCAGTGCCGCCCCCCAGCCCCCGCACAAGTTAGCTAACAAGAGCTGCGCTGCCAGGCAGCTGCTCTTTCAGTACAAAAGCATGGCCGCTGTGTGATGCTTTTGTACTTCTACGACGGACTAGCCCTGTGTTGGGCGTCCCCCCCGAATGTCAGGGAAGCTGATCGTAGATGTGCTAAATTTAGCACATCTACGATCAGGTCTGAATGACCCCCTGTGTGGATTAATTGAACTCATGCGGGGATGGGGGTACGCGTCCCTCACCGTGCAGCTTTTCAGTTTCCGGTAATCCACGCAGATGCACAGCGTTCCATCTTTCTTCTTGACCAGGACCGGGCGCAGGAGGACGCTTTCCTTCGGCTCAAGGAGGCCCTCACCCAAGCCCCAGTATAGGCCTATGTGGATTTTGACCAGCGTTCATACTCTACACCGATGGAAGCCACAAGGGCCTGGGGGCTGTTCTGTCCCAAGTCCAGGGAGGCCAGGAGAGGGTGATCACCTACGGGAGCCGGGGGCTTCGGGAGTCGGAGCGAAACCCAGAGAACTACAGTTTGTTCAAACTGGAGCTGTTGGCCCTGGTGTGGGCCGTGACCGAGAAATTCCCGGAATATCTGACGGCGGGCGAAGTCGAAGTGGTCACAGACAACAACCCGCTAGCCCACCTGGACACCGCCAAAATGGGGGCCTTGAAACAGCATTGGAATGCCCGGTTGGCCAATGCAGATGCCCTGTCCCGGTTTCTGGTAGACGTCCCCACTTGCCCCACCGATGAAGAACAAGGGGGGGGATACCAGATTTTGTCCGGTTTGGGCACCCTCCGGAAGTCCAGCAGGTCACCAGTTGTGACCTCCAGTTGCGGAAATCCCCCCAGGATTGGGCCGCGGAACAGGGCCGTGACCCAGATTTGAGGAGCATCCGCCGATGGAAGGAGCAAGGACACTGGCCGGCCCGTTGCGATAGGGACCAGCTCGGGGAAGTAGGTCGGGGGGTGTTGCACCACTGGAACCAACTGGCCGTCCAGGAAGGGGTGTTGTGTCGATGCACCTACCTCGAGCAGGAACTCTGCACTGTGTGGCAGATCGTCATCCCAGAGAGAGCCGCCTGGGATCTGGTGGTGGAATCCCAACAAGAATGGGGCCACCTCGGCATGGCCAAAACCCTTCAGTGGCTACACCAGCAGTACTTCTGCCCGGGATTCCAGCAGGTGGTGGAAGAGGTGTGTCGAGTATGCGATCGATGTGTGCACTGCGTTACACTGCATAGGCTATAGGCACTGCGTTACACTGCATAGGCTATAGGCATTGCGTTACACTGCATAGGCTATAGGCACTGCATTACACTGCATAGGCTATAGGCACTGCGTTACACTGCATAGGCTATAGGCATTGCGTTACACTGCATAGGCTATAGGCACTGCGTTACACTGCATAGGCTATAGGCATTGCGTTACACTGCATAGGCTATAGGCACTGCGTTACAGTGCATAGGCTATAGGCACTGCGTTACACTGCATAGGCTATAGGCATTGCGTTACACTGCATAGGCTATAGGCACTGCATTACACTGCATAGGCTATAGGCACTGCGTTACACTGCATAGGTTATAGGCACTGCGTTACACTGCATAGGCTATAAGCATTGCGTTACACTGCATAGGCTATAGGCATTGCGTTACACTGCATAGGCTATAGGCATTGCGTTACACTGCATAGGCTATAGGCATTGCGTTACACTGCATAGGCTATAGGCATTGCGTTACACTGCATAGGCTATAGGCATTGCGTTACACTGCATAGGCTATAAGCATTGCGTTACACTGCATAGGCTATAGGCATTGCGTTACACTGCATAGGCTATAGGCATTGCGGCATTGCGTTACAGTGCATAGGCTATAGGCATTGCGGCATTGCGTTACAGTGCATAGGCTATAGGCACTGCGTTACACTGCATAGGCTATAGGCATTGCGTTACACTGCATAGGCTATAGGCATTGCGTTACAGTGCATAGGCTATAGGCATTGCGTTACACTGCATAGGCTATAGGCATTGCGTTACACTGCATAGGCTATAGGCATTGCGTTACACTGCATAGGTTATAGGCACTGCGTTACACTGCATAGGCTATAGGCATTGCGTTACACTGCATAGGCTATAGGCACTGCGTTACACTGCATAGGTTATAGGCACTGCGTTACACTGCATAGGCTATAGGCATTGCGTTACACTGCATAGGCTATAGGCATTGCGTTACACTGCATAGGCTATAGGCATTGCGTTACACTGCATAGGCTATAGGCACTGCGTTACACTGCATAGGCTATAGGCATTGCGTTACACTGCATAGGTTATAGGCACTGCGTTACACTGCATAGGCACTGCGTTACACTGCATAGGCTATAGGCATTGCGTTACACTGCATAGGTCAAAGGCACTGCGTTACACTGCATAGGCTATAGGCATTGCGTTACACTGCATAGGCTATAGGCACTGCGTTACACTGCATAGGCTATAGGCATTGCGTTACACTGCATAGGCTATAGGCACTGCGTTACACTGCATAGGCTATAGGCACTGCGTTACACTGCATAGGTTATAGGCACTGCGTTACACTGCATAGGTTATAGGCACTGCGTTACACTGCATAGGTTATAGGCACTGCGTTACACTGCATAGGCTATAGGCATTGCGTTACACTGCATAGGCTATAGGCATTGCGTTACACTGCATAGGCTATAGGCATTGCGTTACACTGCATAGGCTATAGGCATTGCGTTACACTGCATAGGCTATAGGCATTGCGTTACACTGCATAGGCTATAGGCATTGCGTTACACTGCATAGGCTATAGGCACTGCGTTACACTGCATAGGCTATAGGCATTGCGTTACACTGCATAGGCTATAGGCACTGCGTTACACTGCATAGGCTATAGGCACTGCGTTACACTGCATAGGTTATAGGCACTGCGTTACACTGCATAGGCTATAAGCATTGCGTTACAGTGCATAGGCTATAGGCATTGCGGCATTGCGTTACAGTGCATAGGCTATAGGCACTGCGTTACACTGCATAGGCTATAGGCATTGCGTTACACTGCATAGGCTATAGGCATTGCGTTACAGTGCATAGGCTATAGGCATTGCGTTACACTGCATAGGCTATAGGCATTGCGTTACACTGCATAGGTTAAAGGCACTGCGTTACACTGCATAGGCTATAGGCATTGCGTTACACTGCATAGGCTATAGGCACTGCGTTACACTGCATAGGTTATAGGCATTGCGTTACACTGCATAGGCTATAGGCATTGCTTTACACTGCATAGGCTATAGGCATTGCGTTACACTGCATAGGCTATAGGCATTGCGTTACACTGCATAGGCTATAGGCACTGCGTTACACTGCATAGGCTATAGGCATTGCATTACACTGCATAGGTTATAGGCACTGCGTTACACTGCATAGGCTATAGGCACTGCGTTACACTGCATAGGCTATAGGTATTGCGTTACACTGCATAGGCTATAGGTATTGCGTTACACTGCATAGGCTATAGGCATTGCGTTACACTGCATAGGTTATAGGCACTGCGTTACACTGCATAGGCTATAGGCATTGCGTTACACTGCATAGGTTATAGGCATTGCGTTACAGTGCATAGGCTATAAGCATTGCGTTACACTGCATAGGCTATAGGCATTGCGTTACACTGCATAGGCTATAAGCACTGCGTTACACTGCATAGGCTATAGGCACTGCATTACACTGCATAGGCTATAGGCACTGCGTTACACTGCATAGGCTATAGGCACTGCGTTACACTGCATAGGTTATAGGCACTGCGTTACACTGCATAGGCTATAGGCATTGCGATACACTGCATAGGCTATAAGCATTGCGTTACACTGCATAGGCTATAGGCATAGCGCTACACTGCATAGGCTATAGGCACTGCGTTACACTGCATAGGCTATCGGCATTGCGTTACACTGCATAGGCTATAGGCATTGCGTTACACTGCATAGGCTATAAGCATTGCGTTACACTGCATAGGCTATAGGCATTGCGTTACACTGCATAGGCTATAGGCATTGCGTTACACTGCATAGGTTATAGGCACTGCGTTACACTGCATAGGCTATAGGCATTGCATTACACTGCATAGGCTATAGGCACTGCGTTACACTGCATAGGTTATAGGCACTGCGTTACACTGCATAGGCTATAGGCATTGCGTTACACTGCATAGGCTATAGGCATTGCGTTACACTGCATAGGCTATAGGCATTGCGTTACACTGCATAGGCTATAGGCACTGCATTACACTGCATAGGTTATAGGCACTGCGTTACACTGCATAGGCTATAGGCACTGCGTTACACTGCATAGGCTATAGGCATTGCGTTACACTGCATAGGCTATAAGCACTGCGTTACACTTCATAGGCTATAGGCACTGCATTACACTGCATAGGTTATAGGCACTGCATTACACTGCATAGGCTATAGGCACTGCGTTACACTGCATAGGCTATAGGCACTGCGTTACACTGCATTGGCTATAGGCATTGCGATACACTGCATAGGCTATAAGCATTGCGTTACACTGCATAGGCTATAGGCATTGCGCTACACTGCATAGGCTATAGGCACTGCGTTACACTGCATAGGCTATCGGCATTGCGTTACACTGCATAGGCTATAGGCATTGCGTTACACTGCATAGGCTATAGGCATTGCGTTACACTGCATAGGCTATAGGCATTGCGTTACACTGCATAGGCTATAGGCATTGCGTTACACTGCATAGGCTATAGGCACTGCGTTACACTGCATAGGCTATAGGCATTGCGTTACACTGCATAGGCTATAGGCACTGCATTACACTGCATAGGCTATAGGCACTGCGTTACACTGCATAGGCTATAGGCATTGCGTTACACTGCATAGGCTATAGGCACTGCGTTACACTGCATAGGCTATAGGCATTGCGTTACACTGCATAGGCTATAGGCACTGCGTTACACTGCATAGGCTATAGGCACTGCGTTACACTGCATAGGCTATAGGCATTGCGTTACACTGCATAGGCTATAGGCACTGCATTACACTGCATAGGCTATAGGCACTGCGTTACACTGCATAGGTTATAGGCACTGCGTTACACTGCATAGGCTATAAGCATTGCGTTACACTGCATAGGCTATAGGCATTGCGTTACACTGCATAGGCTATAGGCATTGCGTTACACTGCATAGGCTATAGGCATTGCGTTACACTGCATAGGCTATAGGCATTGCGTTACACTGCATAGGCTATAGGCATTGCGTTACACTGCATAGGCTATAAGCATTGCGTTACACTGCATAGGCTATAGGCATTGCGTTACACTGCATAGGCTATAGGCATTGCGGCATTGCGTTACAGTGCATAGGCTATAGGCATTGCGGCATTGCGTTACAGTGCATAGGCTATAGGCACTGCGTTACACTGCATAGGCTATAGGCATTGCGTTACACTGCATAGGCTATAGGCATTGCGTTACAGTGCATAGGCTATAGGCATTGCGTTACACTGCATAGGCTATAGGCATTGCGTTACACTGCATAGGCTATAGGCATTGCGTTACACTGCATAGGTTATAGGCACTGCGTTACACTGCATAGGCTATAGGCATTGCGTTACACTGCATAGGCTATAGGCACTGCGTTACACTGCATAGGTTATAGGCACTGCGTTACACTGCATAGGCTATAGGCATTGCGTTACACTGCATAGGCTATAGGCATTGCGTTACACTGCATAGGCTATAGGCATTGCGTTACACTGCATAGGCTATAGGCACTGCGTTACACTGCATAGGCTATAGGCATTGCGTTACACTGCATAGGTTATAGGCACTGCGTTACACTGCATAGGCACTGCGTTACACTGCATAGGCTATAGGCATTGCGTTACACTGCATAGGTCAAAGGCACTGCGTTACACTGCATAGGCTATAGGCATTGCGTTACACTGCATAGGCTATAGGCACTGCGTTACACTGCATAGGCTATAGGCATTGCGTTACACTGCATAGGCTATAGGCACTGCGTTACACTGCATAGGCTATAGGCACTGCGTTACACTGCATAGGTTATAGGCACTGCGTTACACTGCATAGGTTATAGGCACTGCGTTACACTGCATAGGTTATAGGCACTGCGTTACACTGCATAGGCTATAGGCATTGCGTTACACTGCATAGGCTATAGGCATTGCGTTACACTGCATAGGCTATAGGCATTGCGTTACACTGCATAGGCTATAGGCATTGCGTTACACTGCATAGGCTATAGGCATTGCGTTACACTGCATAGGCTATAGGCATTGCGTTACACTGCATAGGCTATAGGCACTGCGTTACACTGCATAGGCTATAGGCATTGCGTTACACTGCATAGGCTATAGGCACTGCGTTACACTGCATAGGCTATAGGCACTGCGTTACACTGCATAGGTTATAGGCACTGCGTTACACTGCATAGGCTATAAGCATTGCGTTACAGTGCATAGGCTATAGGCATTGCGGCATTGCGTTACAGTGCATAGGCTATAGGCACTGCGTTACACTGCATAGGCTATAGGCATTGCGTTACACTGCATAGGCTATAGGCATTGCGTTACAGTGCATAGGCTATAGGCATTGCGTTACACTGCATAGGCTATAGGCATTGCGTTACACTGCATAGGTTAAAGGCACTGCGTTACACTGCATAGGCTATAGGCATTGCATTACACTGCATAGGCTATAGGCACTGCGTTACACTGCATAGGTTATAGGCATTGCGTTACACTGCATAGGCTATAGGCATTGCTTTACACTGCATAGGCTATAGGCATTGCGTTACACTGCATAGGCTATAGGCATTGCGTTACACTGCATAGGCTATAGGCACTGCGTTACACTGCATAGGCTATAGGCATTGCATTACACTGCATAGGTTATAGGCACTGCGTTACACTGCATAGGCTATAGGCACTGCGTTACACTGCATAGGCTATAGGTATTGCGTTACACTGCATAGGCTATAGGTATTGCGTTACACTGCATAGGCTATAGGCATTGCGTTACACTGCATAGGTTATAGGCACTGCGTTACACTGCATAGGCTATAGGCATTGCGTTACACTGCATAGGTTATAGGCATTGCGTTACAGTGCATAGGCTATAAGCATTGCGTTACACTGCATAGGCTATAGGCATTGCGTTACACTGCATAGGCTATAAGCACTGCGTTACACTGCATAGGCTATAGGCACTGCATTACACTGCATAGGCTATAGGCACTGCGTTACACTGCATAGGCTATAGGCACTGCGTTACACTGCATAGGTTATAGGCACTGCGTTACACTGCATAGGCTATAGGCATTGCGATACACTGCATAGGCTATAAGCATTGCGTTACACTGCATAGGCTATAGGCATAGCGCTACACTGCATAGGCTATAGGCACTGCGTTACACTGCATAGGCTATCGGCATTGCGTTACACTGCATAGGCTATAGGCATTGCGTTACACTGCATAGGCTATAAGCATTGCGTTACACTGCATAGGCTATAGGCATTGCGTTACACTGCATAGGCTATAGGCATTGCGTTACACTGCATAGGTTATAGGCACTGCGTTACACTGCATAGGCTATAGGCATTGCATTACACTGCATAGGCTATAGGCACTGCGTTACACTGCATAGGTTATAGGCACTGCGTTACACTGCATAGGCTATAGGCATTGCGTTACACTGCATAGGCTATAGGCATTGCGTTACACTGCATAGGCTATAGGCATTGCGTTACACTGCATAGGCTATAGGCACTGCGTTACACTGCATAGGTTAGAGGCACTGCGTTACACTGCATAGGCTATAGGCACTGCGTTACACTGCATAGGCTATAGGCATTGCGTTACACTGCATAGGCTATAAGCACTGCGTTACACTTCATAGGCTATAGGCACTGCATTACACTGCATAGGTTATAGGCACTGCATTACACTGCATAGGCTATAGGCACTGCGTTACACTGCATAGGCTATAGGCACTGCGTTACACTGCATTGGCTATAGGCATTGCGATACACTGCATAGGCTATAAGCATTGCGTTACACTGCATAGGCTATAGGCATTGCGCTACACTGCATAGGCTATAGGCACTGCGTTACACTGCATAGGCTATCGGCATTGCGTTACACTGCATAGGCTATAGGCATTGCGTTACACTGCATAGGCTATAGGCATTGCGTTACACTGCATAGGCTATAGGCATTGCGTTACACTGCATAGGCTATAGGCACTGCGTTACACTGCATAGGCTATAGGCATTGCGTTACACTGCATAGGCTATAGGCACTGCATTACACTGCATTGGCTATAGGCACTGCGTTACACTGCATAGGCTATAGGCATTGCGTTACACTGCATAGGCTATAGGCACTGCGTTACACTGCATAGGCTATAGGCATTGCGTTACACTGCATAGGCTATAGGCACTGCGTTACACTGCATAGGCTATAGGCACTGCGTTACACTGCATAGGCTATAGGCATTGCGTTACACTGCATAGGCTATAGGCACTGCATTACACTGCATAGGCTATAGGCACTGCGTTACACTGCATAGGTTATAGGCACTGCGTTACACTGCATAGGCTATAAGCATTGCGTTACACTGCATAGGCTATAGGCATTGCGTTACACTGCATAGGCTATAGGCATTGCGTTACACTGCATAGGCTATAGGCATTGCGTTACACTGCATAGGCTATAGGCATTGCGTTACACTGCATAGGCTATAGGCATTGCGTTACACTGCATAGGCTATAAGCATTGCGTTACACTGCATAGGCTATAGGCATTGCGTTACACTGCATAGGCTATAGGCATTGCGGCATTGCGTTACAGTGCATAGGCTATAGGCATTGCGGCATTGCGTTACAGTGCATAGGCTATAGGCACTGCGTTACACTGCATAGGCTATAGGCATTGCGTTACACTGCATAGGCTATAGGCATTGCGTTACAGTGCATAGGCTATAGGCATTGCGTTACACTGCATAGGCTATAGGCATTGCGTTACACTGCATAGGCTATAGGCATTGCGTTACACTGCATAGGTTATAGGCACTGCGTTACACTGCATAGGGTATAGGCATTGCGTTACACTGCAAAGGCTATAGGCACTGCGTTACACTGCATAGGTTATAGGCACTGCGTTACACTGCATAGGCTATAGGCATTGCGTTACACTGCATAGGCTATAGGCATTGCGTTACACTGCATAGGCTATAGGCATTGCGTTACACTGCATAGGCTATAGGCACTGCGTTACACTGCATAGGCTATAGGCATTGCGTTACACTGCATAGGTTATAGGCACTGCGTTACACTGCATAGGCACTGCGTTACACTGCATAGGCTATAGGCATTGCGTTACACTGCATAGGTCAAAGGCACTGCGTTACACTGCATAGGCTATAGGCATTGCGTTACACTGCATAGGCTATAGGCACTGCGTTACACTGCATAGGCTATAGGCATTGCGTTACACTGCATAGGCTATAGGCACTGCGTTACACTGCATAGGCTATAGGCACTGCGTTACACTGCATAGGTTATAGGCACTGCGTTACACTGCATAGGTTATAGGCACTGCGTTACACTGCATAGGTTATAGGCACTGCGTTACACTGCATAGGCTATAGGCATTGCGTTACACTGCATAGGCTATAGGCATTGCGTTACACTGCATAGGCTATAGGCATTGCGTTACACTGCATAGGCTATAGGCATTGCGTTACACTGCATAGGCTATAGGCATTGCGTTACACTGCATAGGCTATAGGCATTGCGTTACACTGCATAGGCTATAGGCACTGCGTTACACTGCATAGGCTATAGGCATTGCGTTACACTGCATAGGCTATAGGCACTGCGTTACACTGCATAGGCTATAGGCACTGCGTTACACTGCATAGGTTATAGGCACTGCGTTACACTGCATAGGCTATAAGCATTGCGTTACAGTGCATAGGCTATAGGCATTGCGGCATTGCGTTACAGTGCATAGGCTATAGGCACTGCGTTACACTGCATAGGCTATAGGCATTGCGTTACACTGCATAGGCTATAGGCATTGCGTTACAGTGCATAGGCTATAGGCATTGCGTTACACTGCATAGGCTATAGGCATTGCGTTACACTGCATAGGTTAAAGGCACTGCGTTACACTGCATAGGCTATAGGCATTGCGTTACACTGCATAGGCTATAGGCACTGCGTTACACTGCATAGGTTATAGGCATTGCGTTACACTGCATAGGCTATAGGCATTGCTTTACACTGCATAGGCTATAGGCATTGCGTTACACTGCATAGGCTATAGGCATTGCGTTACACTGCATAGGCTATAGGCACTGCGTTACACTGCATAGGCTATAGGCATTGCATTACACTGCATAGGTTATAGGCACTGCGTTACACTGCATAGGCTATAGGCACTGCGTTACACTGCATAGGCTATAGGTATTGCGTTACACTGCATAGGCTATAGGTATTGCGTTACACTGCATAGGCTATAGGCATTGCGTTACACTGCATAGGTTATAGGCACTGCGTTACACTGCATAGGCTATAGGCATTGCGTTACACTGCATAGGCTATAGGCATTGCGTTACACTGCATAGGCTATAAGCACTGCGTTACACTGCATAGGCTATAGGCACTGCATTACACTGCATAGGCTATAGGCACTGCGTTACACTGCATAGGCTATAGGCACTGCGTTACACTGCATAGGTTATAGGCACTGCGTTACACTGCATAGGCTATAGGCATTGCGATACACTGCATAGGCTATAAGCATTGCGTTACACTGCATAGGCTATAGGCATAGCGCTACACTGCATAGGCTATAGGCACTGCGTTACACTGCATAGGCTATCGGCATTGCGTTACACTGCATAGGCTATAGGCATTGCGTTACACTGCATAGGCTATAAGCATTGCGTTACACTGCATAGGCTATAGGCATTGCGTTACACTGCATAGGCTATAGGCATTGCGTTACACTGCATAGGTTATAGGCACTGCGTTACACTGCATAGGCTATAGGCATTGCATTACACTGCATAGGCTATAGGCACTGCGTTACACTGCATAGGTTATAGGCACTGCGTTACACTGCATAGGCTATAGGCATTGCGTTACACTGCATAGGCTATAGGCATTGCGTTACACTGCATAGGCTATAGGCATTGCGTTACACTGCATAGGCTATAGGCACTGCGTTACACTGCATAGGTTATAGGCACTGCGTTACACTGCATAGGCTATAGGCACTGCGTTACACTGCATAGGCTATAGGCATTGCGTTACACTGCATAGGTTATAGGCACTGCGTTACACTGCATAGGCACTGCGTTACACTGCATAGGCTATAGGCATTGCGTTACACTGCATAGGTCAAAGGCACTGCGTTACACTGCATAGGCTATAGGCATTGCGTTACACTGCATAGGCTATAGGCACTGCGTTACACTGCATAGGCTATAGGCATTGCGTTACACTGCATAGGCTATAGGCACTGCGTTACACTGCATAGGCTATAGGCACTGCGTTACACTGCATAGGTTATAGGCACTGCGTTACACTGCATAGGTTATAGGCACTGCGTTACACTGCATAGGTTATAGGCACTGCGTTACACTGCATAGGCTATAGGCATTGCGTTACACTGCATAGGCTATAGGCATTGCGTTACACTGCATAGGCTATAGGCATTGCGTTACACTGCATAGGCTATAGGCATTGCGTTACACTGCATAGGCTATAGGCATTGCGTTACACTGCATAGGCTATAGGCATTGCGTTACACTGCATAGGCTATAGGCACTGCGTTACACTGCATAGGCTATAGGCACTGCGTTACACTGCATAGGCTATAGGCACTGCGTTACACTGCATAGGTTATAGGCACTGCGTTACACTGCATAGGCTATAAGCATTGCGTTACAGTGCATAGGCTATAGGCATTGCGGCATTGCGTTACAGTGCATAGGCTATAGGCACTGCGTTACACTGCATAGGCTATAGGCATTGCGTTACACTGCATAGGCTATAGGCATTGCGTTACAGTGCATAGGCTATAGGCATTGCGTTACACTGCATAGGCTATAGGCATTGCGTTACACTGCATAGGTTAAAGGCACTGCGTTACACTGCATAGGCTATAGGCATTGCGTTACACTGCATAGGCTATAGGCACTGCGTTACACTGCATAGGTTATAGGCATTGCGTTACACTGCATAGGCTATAGGCATTGCTTTACACTGCATAGGCTATAGGCATTGCGTTACACTGCATAGGCTATAGGCATTGCGTTACACTGCATAGGCTATAGGCACTGCGTTACACTGCATAGGCTATAGGCATTGCATTACACTGCATAGGTTATAGGCACTGCGTTACACTGCATAGGCTATAGGCACTGCGTTACACTGCATAGGCTATAGGTATTGCGTTACACTGCATAGGCTATAGGTATTGCGTTACACTGCATAGGCTATAGGCATTGCGTTACACTGCATAGGTTATAGGCACTGCGTTACACTGCATAGGCTATAGGCATTGCGTTACACTGCATAGGCTATAGGCATTGCGTTACACTGCATAGGCTATAAGCACTGCGTTACACTGCATAGGCTATAGGCACTGCATTACACTGCATAGGCTATAGGCACTGCGTTACACTGCATAGGCTATAGGCACTGCGTTACACTGCATAGGTTATAGGCACTGCGTTACACTGCATAGGCTATAGGCATTGCGATACACTGCATAGGCTATAAGCATTGCGTTACACTGCATAGGCTATAGGCATAGCGCTACACTGCATAGGCTATAGGCACTGCGTTACACTGCATAGGCTATCGGCATTGCGTTACACTGCATAGGCTATAGGCATTGCGTTACACTGCATAGGCTATAAGCATTGCGTTACACTGCATAGGCTATAGGCATTGCGTTACACTGCATAGGCTATAGGCATTGCGTTACACTGCATCGGTTATAGGCACTGCGTTACACTGCATAGGCTATAGGCATTGCATTACACTGCATAGGCTATAGGCACTGCGTTACACTGCATAGGTTATAGGCACTGCGTTACACTGCATAGGCTATAGGCATTGCGTTACACTGCATAGGCTATAGGCATTGCGTTACACTGCATAGGCTATAGGCATTGCGTTACACTGCATAGGCTATAGGCATTGCGTTACACTGCATAGGCTATAAGCACTGCGTTACACTTCATAGGCTATAGGCACTGCATTACACTGCATAGGTTATAGGCACTGCATTACACTGCATAGGCTATAGGCACTGCGTTACACTGCATAGGCTATAGGCACTGCGTTACACTGCATTGGCTATAGGCATTGCGATACACTGCATAGGCTATAAGCATTGCGTTACACTACATAGGCTATAGGCATTGCGCTACACTGCATAGGCTATAGGCACTGCGTTACACTGCATAGGCTATCGGCATTGCGTTACACTGCATAGGCTATAGGCATTGCGTTACACTGCATAGGCTATAAGCATTGCGTTACACTGCATAGGCTATAGGCATTGCGTTACACTGCATAGGCTATAGGCATTGCGTTACACTGCATAGGCTACAGGCATTCATTACACTGCATAGGCTATAGGCATTACGTTACGCTGCATAGGCTATAAGCATTGCGTTACACTGCATAGGCTATAGGCATTGCGTTACACTGCATAGGCTATAGGCATTGCGTTACACTGCATAGGCTATAAGCACTGCGTTACACTGCATAGGCTATAGGCACTGCTTTACACTGCACAGGTTATAGGCACTGCGTTACACTGCATAGGCTATAGGCATTGAGTTACACTGCATAGGCTATAGGCACTGCGTTACACTTCATAGGCTATAGGCACTGCATTACACTGCATAGGTTATAGGCACTGCATTACACTGCATAGGCTATAGGCACTGCGTTACACTGCATAGGCTATAGGCACTGCGTTACACTGCATAGGCTATAGGCACTGCGTTACACTGCATAGGCTATAGGCATTGCGCTACACTGCATAGGCTATAGGCATTGCATCACACTGCATAGGCTATAGGCATTGCGTTACACTGCATAGGCTATAAGCATTGCGTTACACTGCATAGGCTATAGGCATTGCGTTACACTGCATAGGCTATAGGCATTGCGTTACAGTGCATAGGCTATAGGCATTGCGGCATTGCGTTACAGTGCATAGGCTATAGGCACTGCGTTACACTGCATAGGCTATAGGCATTGCGTTACACTGCATAGGCTATAGGCATTGCGTTACAGTGCATAGGCTATAGGCATTGCGTTACACTGCATAGGCTATAGGCATTGCGTTACACTGCATAGGTTATAGGCACTGCATTACACTGCATAGGCTATAGGCATTGCGTTACACTGCATAGGCTATAGGCATTGCGATACACTGCATAGGCTATAAGCATTGCGTTACTCTGCATAGGCTATAGGCATTGCGCTACACTGCATAGGCTATAGGCACTGCGTTACACTGCATAGGCTATCGGCATTGCGTTACACTGCATAGGCTATAGGCATTGCGTTACACTGCATAGGCTATAAGCATTGCGTTACACTGCATAGGCTATAGGCATTGCGTTAAACTGCATAGGCTATAGGCATTGCGTTACACTGCATAGGTTATAGGCACTGCGTTACACTGCATAGGCTATAGGCATTGCATTACACTGCATAGGCTATAGGCACTGCGTTACACTGCATAGGTTATAGGGACTGCGTTACACTGCATAGGCTATAGGCATTGCGTTACACTGCATAGGCTTTAGGCATTGCGTTACACTGCATAGGCTATAGGCATTGCGTTACACTGCATAGGCTATAGGCACTGCGTTACACTGCATAGGCTATAGGCATTGCGTTACACTGCATAGGTTATAGGCACTGCGTTACACTGCATAGGCTATAGGCACTGCGTTACACTGCATAGGCTATAGGCATTGCGTTACACTGCATAGGCTATAAGCACTGCGTTACACTTCATAGGCTATAGGCACTGCGTTACACTGCATAGGCTATAGGCACTGCGTTACACTGCATAGGCTATAGGCACTGCGTTACACTGCATAGGCTATAAGCACTGCGTTACACTTCATAGGCTATAGGCACTGCATTACACTGCATAGGTTATAGGCACTGCATTACACTGCATAGGCTATAGGCACTGCGTTACACTGCATAGGCTATAGGCACTGCATTACACTGCATTGGCTATAGGCATTGCGATACACTGCATAGGCTATAAGTATTGCGTTACACTGCATAGGCTATAGGCATTGCGCTACACTGCATAGGCTATAGGCACTGCGTTACACTGCATAGGCTATCGGCATTGCGTTACACTGCATAGGCTATAGGCATTGCGTTACACTGCATAGGCTATAAGCATTGCGTTACACTGCATAGGCTATAGGCACTGCATTACACTGCATAGGTTATAGGCACTGTGTTACACTGCATAGGCTATAAGCATTGCGTTACACTGCATAGGCTATAGGCATTGCGTTACACTGCATAGGCTATAGGCATTGCGTTACACTGCATAGGCTACAGGCATTCATTACACTGCATAGGCTATAGGCATTACGTTACACTGCATAGGCTATAAGCATTGCGTTACACTGCATAGGCTATAGGCATTGCGTTACACTGCATAGGCTATAAGCACTGCGTTACACTGCATAGGCTATAGGCACTGCATTACACTGCATAGGCTATAGGCATTGCGGCATTGCGTTACAGTGCATAGGCTATAGGCATTGCGTTACACTGCATAGGTTATAGGCACTGCGTTACACTGCATAGGCTATAGGTATTGCGTTACACTGCATAGGCTATAAGCACTGCGTTACACTGCATAGGCTATAGGCACTGCATTACACTGCATAGGTTATAGGCACTGTGTTTCACTGCATAGGCTATAGGCATTGAGTTACACTGCATAGGCTATAGGCACTGCGTTACACTTCATAGGCTATTGGCACTGCGTTACACTGCATAGGCTATAGGTATTGCGTTACACTGCATAGGCTATAAGCACTGCGTTACACTGCATAGGCTATAGGCACTGCATTACACTGCATAGGTTATAGGCACTGTGTTACACTGCATAGGCTATAGGCATTGAGTTACACTGCATAGGCTATAGGCACTGCGTTACACTGCATAGGCTATAGGCACTGCGTTACACTGCATAGGCTATAGGCATTGCGTTACACTGCATAGGCTACAGGCATTCATTACACTGCATAGGCTATAGGCACTGCGTTACACTGCATAGGCTATAGGCACTACATTACACTGCATAGGTTATAGGCACTGTGTTTCACTGCATAGGCTATAGGCATTGAGTTACACTGCATAGGCTATAGGCACTGCGTTACACTGCATAGGCTATTGGCACTGCGTTACACTGCATAGGCTATAGGCATTGCGTTACACTGCATAGGCTATAAGCATTGCGTTACACTGCATAGGCTATAGGCATTGCGCTACACTGCATAGGCTATAGGCACTGCGTTACACTGCATAGGCTATCGGCATTGCGTTACACTGCATAGGCTATAGGCATTGCGTTACACTGCATAGGCTATAAGCATTGCGTTACACTGCATAGGCTATAGGCATTGCGTTACACTGCATAGGCTATAGGTATTGCGTTACACTGCATAGGCTACAGGCATTCATTACACTGCATAGGCTATAGGCATTACGTTACACTGCATAGGCTATAGGCACTGCGTTACACTGCATAGGTTATATGCACTGCGTTACACTGCATAGGTTATAGGCACTGCGTTACACTGCATAGGCTATAAGCACTGCGTTACACTGTATAGGTTATAAGCATTGCGTTACACTGCATAGGCTATAGGCACTGCGTTACACTGCATAGGCTATAGGCGCTGCGTTACACTGCATAGGTTATAGGCATTGCGTTACACTGCATAGGTTATAGGCACTGCGTTACACTGCATAGGTTATAGGCACTGTGTTACACTGCATAGGTTATAGGCACTGCGTTACACTGCATAGGTTATAGGCATTGCGTTACACTGCATAGGCTATAGGCACTGCGTTACACTGCATAGGCTATAGGCACTGCGTTACACTGCATAGGCTATAGGCACTGCGTTACACTGCATAGGTTATAGGCACTGCGTTACACTGCATAGGCTATTGGCACTGCGTTACACTGCATAGGCTATAGGCATTGCGTTACACTGCATAGGCTATAAGCATTGCGTTACACTGCATAGGCTATAGGCATTGCGCTACACTGCATAGGCTATAGGCACTGCGTTACACTGCATAGGCTATCGGCATTGCGTTACACTGCATAGGCTATAGGCATTGCGTTACACTGCATAGGCTATAAGCATTGCGTTACACTGCATAGGCTATAGGCATTGCGCTACACTGCATAGGCTATAGGTATTGCGTTACACTGCATAGGCTACAGGCATTCATTACACTGCATAGGCTATAGGCATTACGTTACACTGCATAGGCTATAAGCATTGCGTTACACTGCATAGGCTATAGGCATTGCGTTACACTGCATAGGCTATAAGCACTGCGTTACACTGCATAGGCTATAGGCACTGCATTACACTGCATAGGTTATAGGCACTGCGTTACACTGCATAGGCTATAGGCATTGAGTTACACTGCATAGGCTATAGGCACTGCGTTACACTGCATAGGCTATAGGCACTGCGTTACACTGCATAGGCTATAGGCACTGCGTTACACTGCATAGGCTATAGGCATTGCGTTACACTGCATAGGCTATAAGTATTGCGTTACACTGCATCGGCTATAGGCATTGTGTTACACTGCATAGGCTATAGGCATTACGTTACACTGCATAGGCTATAGTCATTACGTTACACTGCATAGGCTATAGGCATTGCGTTACACTGCATAGGTTATAGGCATTGCGTTACACTGCATAGGCTATAGGCATTGCGTTACACTGCACAGGCTATAGGCATTGCGTTACACTGCATAGGCTATAAGAATTGGGTTACACTGCATAGGCTATAGACATTGCGTTACACTGCATAGGCTATAGGCACTGCGTTACACTGCATAGGCTATAGGCACTGCGTTACACTGCATAGGCTATAGGCACTGCGTTATACTGCATAGGCTATAGGCACTGCGTTACACTGCATAGGTTATAGGCGCTGCGTTATACTGCATAGGCTATAGGCACTGCGTTATACTGCATAGGCTATAGGCACTGCGTTACACTGCATAGGCTATAGGCACTGCGTTACACTGCATAGGTTATAGGCGCTGCGTTACACTGCATAGGTTATAGGCATTGCGTTACACTGCATAGGTTATAGGCATTGCGTTACACTGCATAGGTTATAGGCACTGCGTTAGACTGCATAGGCTATAGGCACTGCGTTACACTGCATAGGCTATAGGCGCTGCCTTACACTGCATAGGTTATAGGCATTGCATTACACTGCATAGGTTATAGGCACTGCGTTACACTGCATAGGCTATACACACTGCGTTACACTGCATAGGCTATAGGCACTGCGTTACACTGCATAGGTTATAGGCACTGCGTTACACTGCATAGGCTATAAGCACTGCGTTACACTGTATAGGTTATAAGCATTGCGTTACACTGCATAGGCTATAGGCACTGCGTTACACTGCATAGGTTATAGGCACTGCGTTACACTGCATAGGTTATAGGCGCTGCGTTACACTGCATAGGTTATAGGCATTGCGTTACACTGCATAGGTTATAGGCACTGCGTTAGACTGCATAGGCTATAGGCACTGCGTTACACTGCATAGGCTATAGGCGCTGCGTTACACTGCATAGGTTATAGGCATTGCGTTACACTGCATAGGTTATAGGCACTGCGTTACACTGCATAGGCTATAGGCATTGCATTACACTGCATAGGTTATAGGCATTGCGTTACACTGCATAGGCTATAGGCATTGCATTACACTGCATAGGTTATAGGCATTGCGTTACACTGCATAGGCTATAGGCATTGCATTACACTGCATAGGTTATAGGCATTGCGTTACACTGCATAGGCTATAGGCATTGCATTACACACTAGGTCATAGGTTGAGGAAGTTGGCGCTAGGCCGTGCTACCTCTGGACTCGGCGCTAGGCCGCCAGACCCCTAGGCTTAGGGTGTCCAGTCCGGCCCCCGTGAGGGTCGGCGGTGGTGAGTAGCACAAGGTAAGAGCAAGCAACTGCATGGTGCCTTAACTGCTGCATAAGTGTCTCTCAGCCGTACCTCGTAAGTAGCGCCACGTCTCGTGGGCTGCGCCGTTTGTTTTATTCCAGGAAGGAAGAAGAAGGGTCTGTCGCCTGGCAGGAACCTGTGGGTGAGCATTATTGTGTTACCTGTGTTTTCGTGTGTACATTGCCCCTTTCCCCCACCTCCCCTTGGGCGTTTTCATTCAGGGTCACGCTCGGTGCTTCGCACTATCACGGCGCACCCAGTCTGAGGCCACGAGAGCCAATGATGACCCTCCACTGAGCCCTACGGAGGTCACCCCTGCGTAGTGTCCCACATTCTTGCCAAGTCACCCCAGGATGTCCGTTCCCGTGTCTGGGCGTGTTCCAGTACCGTCGGAGTTGCCTCGATGGACTGAAGGTGGAGGACGGGAGGCATGAGGTGCGTAGCTCGGTAAGTGTGAGACTTATTTCCGCAGGGCCCCACCCCCGAGTCTCTTACACAAGTTTCTTTTAAAGCAGTGTCATTGACTCTAAAGCATCCACTACTGCACGGATGGGGAACCTTCGGCCCTCCAGCTGTTGTTGAACTGCACACACCAGCATGCCTTGCTACAGTTTTGCTGTTTAGCCATTCAAAAACTGTTGCAAGGCATACTGGGATGTGTAGTTCAACAACAGCTGGAGGGACGACGGTTCCCCATCCCTGCACTGCTGGATGTTACAAAGGAATGTACTTACAAATAGAGTTCTGCTACAAGTAACAGCTGATTGAACAGTGTAATTCCACAGGAGACTCTCTAATACTTAGCTAGGAGATACTGGGGGTCATTCCGAGTTGATCGCACGTAGCAACTTTTTGCTGCTCGTGCGATCAACTAGACGCCGCCTATGGGGGAGTGTATTTTAGCATAGCAGGGCTGCGATCGCTTGTGCAGCCCTGCTATGCTAAAAAGGTTTCCAGCAGAACAAGACTAGGCCTGGACATACTTACCCTGTGCGTCGGATCCAGCGATGAAGGTCCCGACTGTGACGTCAGACATCCGCCCTCCAAACGCCTGCGTTTTTCTTACCACGCCCGGGAAACGGTGAATAGAATCCCTGATCCTCCTTCCCGCTGTCAATCTTCTTGGTTCCTGGCGTCAGCTGTCGCTGGGCAGCAACGCGCGTGCGCAATGCCGGCGCGGCGCAGCCGCAGTTCTGACCCGTTCGCACCGCAGCGAAGAACCACTGCGTGCAAACGGGTCAGAATGACCCCCACAGTCAACTGTCCTAAACAGAATATATATATATATATATTCATGATTTAGGAAATATCTATGCTATGCCCCGCACCCCTGGTGGCGGTGGGTGTGGGGTTCATGGCATGCTAATATTATTATTTACAGGCGGCCTACAGGTCCCAGCAAGCCTGCCCAAGCATGCCAGCACTTGGAGAACCACAAGTGCCAGCATGCCCGGACATTAAGGGCCCGCTGGCACCTGTAGTCCGCCTGTAAAGAAAATAATAAAATAAACACACAACACATTTTTAAAAAAATGTTTTATTCAACAGCGTCTTCACCTGGGAGGCGGTGGCCCTTGGGCAGCTCTTTTCCATGGCCGCCGCCTCCCAGAACTTCTGAAGTCTTCACCGGCGTCTTCTCTCTTCACCTGGGTGGGCGGCGACCTTTGGGCGGCTGTTTTCCATAGCCGCTGCCTCCCAGGACTTCCCGGCGTCTTCTCTCTTCAGGAGCTCTTGCACGCTCCCTCCCCGCCGGCGGACTGACAGCCACTTCCTTGCGCTGGCTTATATAAGCCAGCGCTGAGGGGCGGGGCAATGATGCGGTGAGCTGTGATTGGCTCGCGGCGGCCATCTTAGATATAAAAAATGACGCTAACGACGCCATTTTTTAAATTGGAGCCGCTCCGCTCCGCTGCCGGCCTCTGCAAAAATGACAGGCAGGAACTGGATCCTCTTGGTACCAGGCCTGCCATCATGCCAGCCATCCCCGCCGGGTCCCGCCGCCAAAAACACCCGCACCTCCGCCACATCCCCGCCGCCCACCCAGTGATGACAGCAGATCCATCACCGGACAGCTGTATCCAGTGACAGATCCGCTGTCCAATCACATCGGGGTGATAGACAGGGGCGTGCTTTCACGTGCAGCGAAAGGACGCCCCTGTCACCGAGGCACTCAAACTAGTGCCGCTTCTCATCTGATTTCCTATGGGTTGGCTCCGCCCCCGCCCACCCCCTGCTCATGGCTTGGCTCCGCCCCCGCCCACCCCATGCTCCAGCAGCTTTCCTATTGGGTTCGGAGGCCAAACCTATTTTTACACTAAAAATGGTTATTATAATTCAAAGCAGATACATAGGACACAGAATCTGTGTCATATGTATCTTCTTTGTATTATTCTAATCATTAATGACAGGGGAGGCACTGCCTCCTACCTCCCCTGCCTCCCCTGACTGCACGTCCCTGCCCTATACCTTATATGCAGGGCCGTAACTACGTGTGTGCCAAGTGGGCTTGGCACACAGCGCAGTTGCCCTGAGCGCGCACGGCCAGCGGCATGTAATGAGTCAAATTGACTCATTACATGCTGCCTCTGAAGTCTGCACCGTGCGCCGCCGCCGCGCTGTGGAGGAGAGCTACAGCGCCGGGCAGCGGAGAAGGAGGAGGAGGGAGGGGGACTGGAGCCGCAGCAGCGCTATTTCATTGGTAGTAAGCGCCGCTGCAGCAGCCCCTCTCCTTCCGTATTGGCTGCCCGGCGCTGCTGTGGATGCTGGGATGCGGTTCCTCCATCCCAGCATCCACAGCAGCGCCAGGCAGCCAATACGGAAGGAGAGGGGGATGCTGCAGCGGCGCTTACTACCAATGAAATAGCGCTGCTGCGGCTCCAGTCCCCCTCCCTCCTCCTCCTTCTCCACTGCCTGCACCGAGGGAGCTGCACGAGGAGCCTGTCAGCGGGGAGATGGTAAGTATCTCTCTCTCTCTCTCTCTCTCTCTCTCTCTCTCTCAGGGGGACACCGTCTGCCATAATGTGTAAAAAGGGGGCCTGGCTGCCGTAATGTGTAAAAAGGGGGACTGGCTGCCGTAATGTGTAAAAAGGGGGACTGGCTGCCGCAATGTGTAAAAAGGGGTCCTGGCTGCTGCAATGTGTATAAAGGAGTCCTGGCTGCCGTAATGTGTAAAAAGGGGTCCTGGCTGCCGTAATGTGTAAAAAGGGGTCCTGGCTGCCGTAATGTGTAAAAAGGGGGACTGGCTGCCGTAATGTGTAAAAAGGGGTCCTGGCTGCCGTAATGTGTAAAAAGGGGGACTGGCTGCCGTAATGTGTAAAAAGGGGGACTGGCTGCCGCAATGTGTAAAAAGGGGTCCTGGCTGCTGCAATGTGTATAAAGGAGTCCTGGCTGCCGTAATGTGTAAAAAGGGGTCCTGGCTGCCGTAATGTGTAAAAAGGGGTCCTGGCTGCCGTAATGTGTAAAAAGGGGGACTGGCTGCCGTAATGTGTAAAAAGGGGTCCTGGCTGCCGTAATGTGTAAAAAGGGGGACTGGCTGCCGCAATGTGTAAAAAGGGGTCCTGGCTGCCGCAATGTGTAAAAAGGGGTCCTGGCTGCCGCAATGTGTAAAAAGGGGTCCTGGCTGACGCAATGTGTAAAAAGGGGGACTGGCTGCCGCAATGTGTAAAAAGGGGGACTGGCTGCCGTAATGTGTAAAAAAAGGAACTGGCTGCCGTAATGTGTAAAAAGGGGGCCTGGCTGCCGCAATGTGTAAAAAGGGGGCCTGGCTGCCGCAATGTGTAAAAAGGGGGACTGGGTGCCGCAATGTGTAAAAAGGGGGACGCTGTCTGCTGTAATGTATAAAAGGGGCTCTACCTGGTGTAGTGGCGCTACTGTGCAGCGTAATATGAATAATGGAGACTACTGTGCACCGTAGTATGAATTGCTATTATTTTGTGGCCATGCCCCTTCCCCATGAAGCCACGCCCCTATATATTTTCCATGCGCCCACGGCGCGCACTACCCCTATCTTACATGGGGGGGGGGCGCCAATGTCATTTCTTGCACACAGCGCTAAAATGCCTAGTTCTGGCACTGCTTATATGCATTCCAGAAAGTCTAAAGCTACCAGCATTATATATTTAAATGTATGTCATATTGTTTGAGGATTACATTTATGCATATGAATAAAGTTGCATTATTTAAGGGAAGGTGTATGTATTGTTCATCACTTACCGGCTTGATAGAAGGAGGTCATCTACTGTATGTAAGAAAAAGGTTAGAGGAATTTTCCCACTCACCCCTGCAACACAAAAGACCAACATTATAGGGTCTCCCAAGCTCACCCTATCTTATAGTACATACTTTAGGATAAAAGCATGGGGGGAGGCACTAAAAGTATACTGTGGTAACCTCATATTATTAAAAGACAGAGGGTTACAAAATTACAACGATGTAACATGTGCAGAGAGAGTTAGATTTGGGTGGCTTATCTTGTTTCTGTGCAGGGTAAATACTGGCTGCTTTATTTTTACACTGCAATTTAGATTTCAGTTTTTTTTAAACACCCTACCTAAATCTAACTCTCTCTGCCCTAACTCTGTCTGCACATGTTACATTTGCCCCACCTGCAGTGCACATGGTTTTGTCCATTAGAGGAAAATGTTTTGCAATCAACCTTGAATTAGGCACAAAAGCCTTTGTTGGTAATTGCAGCATCAAGACGCCTCCTGTATGGAGAAACTGGTCACACGCATTGCTCAGGTGTGATCTTGGCGGGTGTGGTATGGTATGCCGGCGGCCGGGCTCCCAGCGACCAGCATACCAGCGCCGGAAGCCCAAAAGCCGGCATACCGACAGCATGGCGAGCGCAAATGAGCCCCTTGCGGGCCTGCAGCCTAACCCTAATCCCCCACCCTGCAGCCTAACCCCCCTGCCTGCAGCCTAACCCTAATCCCCCTGCCTGCAGCCTAACCATATCTGCCCTCCCGCAGCCTAGCCCTAATCCCCCTGCCTGCAGCCTAGCCCCAACCCCCCTGCCTACAGCCTAGCCCCAACCCCCCTGTCTGCACCCCAACCCTAACCCCCCTGCCTGCAGCCTAGCCTATCCCTATCCTCCCTCTTGCAGCCTAACCCCCTGCCTGCAGCCTAACCCTATCCTCCCTCCTGCAGCCTAGCCCTAACCCCCTTGACTGCAGCCTAGCCCTAACTCCCCTGCCTGCAGACTAACCCTATCCTCCTTCCCGCAGCCTAACCCTATCCTCCCTCCCGCAGCCTAGCCCTAACCCCCCTGCCTGCAGCCTAACCCTAACACACTGCCTGCAGCCTAACCCTAACCCACCCTGCCTGCAGCCTAGCCCCAACCCCCCTGTCTGCAGCCTAGCCCCAACCCCCCTGTCTGCAGCCTAGCCCCAACCCCCCTGTCTGCAGCCTAGCCCTAACCCCCCTGCCTGCAGCCTATCCCTATCCTCCCTGCCTGCAGCCTAACCCTAACCCCCATGCCTGCAGCCTAGCCCTAACCTCCCTGCCTGCAGCCTAACCCTATCCTCCCTGCCTGCAGCCTAACCCTAACCCCCCTGCCTGCAGCCTACCCTTAACCCCCCTGCCTGCAGCTTAACCCTAACTCCCCTGCCTGCAGCCTAACCCTATCCCCCCTGCCTGCAGCCTAACCGTTAACCCCCCTGCCTGCAGCCTAACCCTAACCCCCGGCCTGCAGCACAACACTATCCTCCCTCCCACAGCCTAACCCTATCCTCCCTCCCGCAGCCTAACCCTAACCTCCCTACCTGCAGCCTAAACTAACCCCCCTGCCTGCAACTTAACCCTAAACCCCCTGCCTGCCACCTACCCCTAACCCCCTGCCTGCAGCTTAACCCTAAACCCCCTGCCTGCAGCCTACCTCTAACCCCCCTGCCTGCATCTTAACCCCTAACTCCCCTGCCTGCAGCCTAACCCTATCCCCTCTGCCTGCAGCCTAACCCTATCCTCCTTGCCTGCAGCCTAACCGTAATCCCCCTGCCTGCAGCCTAACCATATCCGCCCTCCCGCAGCCTAGCCCTAATCCCCCTGCCTGCAGCCTAGCCCCAACCCCTCTGCCTGCAGCATAGCCCCACCCCCCTGTCTAAAGCCTAACCCTAACCTCTCTCCCACAGCCTAACCCGAACCTCCTGCCTGCAGCCTAACCCTATCCTTCCTGCCTGCGGCCTAACCCCCCTGCCTGCAGACTAAACGTAACCCCCCACCTGCAGCCTAACTCTATCCTCCCTCCCGCAGCCTATCCCTATCCTCCCTGCAGCCTAACACTAACCCCCGTGCCTGCAGCCTTACCCTATCTTCCCTCCTGCAGCCTAACCCTATCCTCCCTGCCTGCAGCCTAACCCTAACCTCCCTGACTGCAGCCTAGCCCTAACTCCCCTGCCTGCATCCTAACCCTAATCTCCCTCCCGCAGCCTAGCCCTAACCCCCCTGCCTGCAGCCTAACCCTAACCCCCGGCCTGCAGCCTAACACTATCCTCCCTCCCACAGCCTAACCCTATCCTCCCTCCCGCGGCCTAACCCTAACCTCCCTACCTGCAGCCTAACCCTAACCCCCCTGCCTGCAGCTTAACCCTAACTCCCCTGATTGCAGCCTAACCCTATCCCCCCTGCCTGCAGCCTAACCCTATCCTCCCTGCCTGCAGCCTGACCCTAACCCCCCTGCCTGCAGCCTAACCCTATCCTTCCTCCTGCAGCCTAACCCTATCATCCCTCCCGCAGCCTAGCCCTAAACCCCCTGCCTGCAGCCTAACCCTAACCCCCTGCCTGCAGTTTAATCCTAACCTCCCTGCCTGCAGCCTAACCCTATCCTCCCTGCCTGCAGCCTAACCCTAATCCCCTGCCTGCAGCCTAACCCTATCCTCCCTCCCACAGCCTAGCCCTAAACCCCCTGCCTGCAGCCTAACCCTATCCTCCCTCCTGCAGCCTAACCCTAACCTACCTCCTGCAGCCTAGCCCTAACCCCACTGCCTGCAGGCTAACCCTATCCTCCCTCACACAGCCTAACCCTAATCGCCCTCCCGCAGCCTAGCCCTAACCCCCCTGCCTGCAGCCTAACCCTAACCCCGGCCTGCAGCATAACACTATCTTCCCTCCCACAGCCTAACCCTAACCTCCCTCCCGCAGCCTAACCCTAACCTCCCTACCTGCAGCCTAACCCTAACCCCCCTGCCTGCAATTTAACCCTAAACCCCCTGCCTGCAGCCTACCCCTAACCCCCCCTGCCTGCAGCTTAACCCTAACTCCCCTGCCTGCAGCCTAACCCTATCCCCCCTGCCTGCAGCCTAACCCTAATCCCCCTGCCTCCAGCCTAACCGTAATCCCCCTGCCTGCAGCCTAACCATATCCACCTTCCCGCAGCCTAGCCCTAATCCCCCTGCCGGCAGCCTAGCCCCAACCCCTCTGCCTGCAGCATAGCCCCACCCCCCCTGTCTGAAGCCTAACCCTAACCTCTCTCCCACAGTCCTACCCTATCCTCCCTCCCGCAGCCTAACCCGAACCTCCTGCCTGCAGCCTAACCCTATCCTTCCTGCCTGCGGCCTAACCCCCCTGCCTGCAGACTAAACATAACCCCCCACCTGCAGCCTAACTCTATCCTCCCTCCCGCAGCCTATCCCTATCCTCCCTGCCTGCAGCCTAACACTAACCCCCGTGCCTGCAGCCTTACCTTATATTCCCTCCTGCAGCCTAGCCCTAACCCCCCTACCTGCAGCCTAACCCTATCCTCCCTGCCTGCAGCCTAACCCTAACCCCCCTGCCTGCAGCCTAGCCCTAACTCCCCTGCCTGCAGCCTAACCCTATCCTCCTTCCCGCAGCCTAACCCTATCCTCCCTCCTGCAGCCTAACCCTAACCTACCTCCTGCAGCCTAGCCCTAACCCCCCTGCCTGCAGCCTAACCCTAACCCCCGACCTGCAGCCTAACACTATCCTCTCTCCCACAGCCTAACCCTATCCTCCCTCCCGCAGCCTTACCCTAACCTCCCTACCTGCAGCCTAACCCTAACCCCCCTGCCTGCAACTTAACCCTAAACCCCCTGCCTGCAGCCTACCCCTAACCCCCCTGCCTGCAGCTTAACCCTAACTCCCCTGATTGCAGCCTAACCCTATCCCCCCTGCCTGCAGCCTAACCCTATCCTCCCTGCCTGCAGCCTAACCCTAACCCCCCTGCCTGCAGCCTAACCCTATCCTCCCTCCTGCAGCCTAACCCTATCCACCCTCCCGCAGCCTAGCCCTAAACCCCCTGCCTGCAGCCTAACCCTAACCCCCCTGCCTGCAGTTTAATTCTAACTTCCCTGCCTGCAGCCTAACCCTATCCTCCCTGCCTGCAGCCTAACCCTAATCCCCTGCCTGCAGCCTAACCTCCCTCCCGCAGCCTAGCCCAAAAACCCCTGCCTGCAGCCTAACCCTATCCTCCCCCCTGCAGCCTAACCCTAACCCCCCTGCCTGCAGCCTAACCCTAACCTCCCTCCCGCATCCTAGCCCTTATCCCCTTGCCTGCAGCCTAAACCTAACCTCCCTCCCGCAGCCTAGCCCTTATCCCCTTGCCTGCAGCCTAACCCTATCCTCCCTCCCGCAGCCTTACCCTAACACCCCTGCCTGCATCCTAAGCCTTACCCTCCTGCAGCCTAACCCTATCCTCCCTCCTGCAGCCTAGCCCTAACCCCCCTGCCTGCAGCCTAACCCTATCCTCCCTCCCACAGCCTAACCCTAATCTCCCTCCCGCAGCCTAGCCCTAACCCCCCTACCTGCAGCCTAACCCCCCTGCCGGCAACTTAACCCTAAACCCCCTGCTTGCAGCCTACCCCTAACCCCCCTGCGTGCAGCTTAACCCTAACTCCCCTGCCTGCAGCCTAACCCTATCCCCCCTGCCTGCAGCCTAACCCTATCCTCCCTGCCTGCAGCCTAACCCTAACCCCCCTGCCTGCAGCCTAACCCTAACCTCCCTCCCGCAGCCTAGCCCTAAACCCCCTGCCTGCAGTCTAACCCTAACCCCCCTGCCTGCAGTTTAATCCTAACCTCCCTGCCTGCAGCCTAACCCTATCCTCCCTGCCTGCAGCCTAATCCTAACCCCCTGCCTGCAGCCTAACCCTAACCTCCCTCCCGCAGCCTAGCCCTAAACCCCCTGCCTGCAGCCTAACCCTATCCTCCCTCCCACAGCCTAACCCTAACCTCCCTCCCGCAGCCTAGCCCTAAACCCCCTGCCTGCAGCCTAACCCTATCCTCCCTCCTGCAGCCTAACCCTAACCCCCCTGCCTGCAGCTTAACCCTAACCTCCCTCCCGCAGCCTAGCCCTTATCCCCTTGCCTGCAGCCTTACCCTAACCTCCCTCCCGCAGCCTAGCCCTTATCCCCTTGCCTGCAGCCTAACCCTATCCTCCCTCCCGCAGCCTTACCCTAACACCCCTGCCTGCAGCCTAAGCCTTACCCTCCTGCAGCCTAACCCTAACCCCCTGCCTGCAGCCTAACCCTATCCTACCTCCCACAGCCTAACGCTAACCCCCCTGCCTGCAGCCTAACCCTATCCTCCCTCCTGCAGCCTAACCCTATCCTCCCTCCCGCAGCCTAGCCCTAAACCCCCTGCCTGCAGCCTAACCCTAACCCCCCTGCCTGCAGTTTAATCCTAACCTCCCTGCCTGCAGCCTAACCCTAATCTCCCTCCCGCAGCCTAGCCCTAAACCCCCTATCTGCAGCCTAACCCTATTCTCCCTCCTGCAGCCTAGCCCTAAACCCCCTGCCTGCAGCCTAACCCTAACCCCCCTGTCTGCAGTTTAATCCTAACCTCCCTGCCTGCAGCCTAACCCTATCCTCCCTGCCTGCAGCCTAACACTAACCCCCTGCCTGCAGCCTAACCCCCCTCCCGCAGCCTAGCCCTAAACTCCCTGCCTGCAGCCTAACCCTATCCTCCCTCCTGCAGCCTAACCCTCCTGCCTGCAGCTTAACCCTAACCTCCCTCCCGCAGCCTAGCCCTTATCCCCTTGCCTGCAGCCTTACCCTAACCTCCCTCCCGCAGCCTAGCCCTTATCCCCTTGCCTGCAGCCTAACCCTATCCTCCCACCCGCAGCCTTACCCTAACACCCCTGCCTGCAGCCTAAGCCTTACCCTCCTGCAGCCTAACCCTAACCCCCTGCCTGCAGCCTAACCCTATCCTACCTCCCACAGCCTAACTCTAACCCCCCTGCCTGCAGCCTAACCCTATCCTCCCTGCCTGCAGCCTAACCCTATCCTCTCTCCCACAGTCTAACCCTATCCTTCCTCCTGCAGCCTAACCCTAACCCCCCTGCCTGCAGCCTAACCCTATTCTCCCTGCCTGCAGCCTAACCCCCCCCCCCCCGCCTGCAGCCTAACTCTATCCTCCCTCCCGCAGCCTAACCCTATCCTCCCTGCCTGTAGCCTAACCCTAACCCCCCTGCCTGCAGCCTAACCCTAACCCCCTGCCTGCAGCCTAACCCTAACCCCCTGCCTGCAGCCTAACCCAAACCTCCCTCCCGTCTGTTTATTTCTTCTTCTTCTTCTTCTTCTTCTTCTTCTTCTATGGTTTAATGTTGTCTAATTTTGTATTTTTCATGCAGTTTCCAGTTGGTTTTGATTTTAGTAAATCTCTGATTTGCAAAATCGATGGGATATCACATAAAAACACAAAATCACCCTTAAGTAAATATACTGCCATCACCCCAAACCTTTTCTTCCCCAACACTCCTGCAAACCTTTTAACCTCATCCACATCTCTTCTTTTCCATGTCTCCCCTACTCATGAAACCTCTGCAATGCCAGATCACCCAGGACATTTTCATCTATAACTCCCTCAACCTCCTTGCTATCTTGGAAACCTGGCTATCTCCTACTGACACTACCTCTTCAGCTGCTCTATTCTATGGAGGCCTATCCTTCTCCCACACACCCATGCATGACAACCATCATGGTGGCAGCGTTGTGTCTCACCTACTCCTTAATTGTACCTTCCGCATCTCTCTAATGTTCCTTCTTTATGATATACTTAACCCGCTCTTCCATCCTCATCACCTTTGCATTATTATTATCATTATTACTACTACTTATTGTCACTTAGGTCCTGCCACCCACAAATGGATCCTCTGGCTTCTCCTCTTTCTCTCATTTGACCTCTGCTACTACATCTTGGAGGACATTAACATCCTGATCTAATATCTCTCCAACCCAGCTACCATCAATCATCTCTCCCACTCCTTCTCATTTTGCATTTACAAATGGACCTCCTCCCCCTCACAACAATGGTCACTCCCCTGTCCTGATTTTCTCTTTTCTCTGTACTGCTTCTACTCCCCCTCCCTCTTTTAAACCACCAACTACTATCCTTCAACATTACCTTTCTCCTCACTCCACCTTCCTACCCCAAGGCTACTCTTAATAGGCTGAATCTAATGCCCTTGACACCACCAGTTTCTCTGACTCTCTAAACTTCCTTTTCTCTCCCATTACTGCTGTCATTTTTCCTGAACAAACTACAGTATATCCTTCTATTACCATGTCCACACTATTGCAATTGACTCTGCTACCCAAGCTGTTACCATAAATCTTCTACAGTCTCCTCTCCGACCCTGGCACTCGTCTTTGATCCATTATCTCAAAATACTCTTCTTCTTTAACCTGACAATAATTCTCATTCTATAGATCTGCTCTTTCATTTGCTAAACAATCCTTCTTCAAATCCCTCATCTCCTCCCATGCCTAAACTGTTCAGCACCTGTTTGCTATTTCAGCTCTCTCTTCTCCCTTCCCCCTACCATCCTCTCTCAATGGGATTTCTTTTTCCACCCACTTCACCTCCAAAATACAATCCATCCCTCATAACATCTCATCATTTCAGGCTCCACCTTCCCCTCTTATCTGGGCTATTAACAGTGGTCTCGATCACCTTATCCCCAGGGCTAAAGTCTTTTCATTCCTCTACTCTCCAATTACCCCATGACCCCACTAAATCCAAGATCTTTTTATCCCTCCCCACTTTAGCTTGCTCCCACATCAGCCACCTGGTAAACTTTTTTCTCTCCTCTGGCACCTTCCCTTCCTCCTCCAAGCCTCCAAGCCCTAAACTCCATTGAGCTTCATGACTCAGTTTCCTCCTGGTACATCTCTTATTTGTCTATCTGTTACATTTCTGTCTACACCCACCTCATCTAATCCTCTACAACCAACTCCTCCTCTACTCCACTTTATCTTACTGTCAGTTCCCCAATGGTTCTATCCTTAGCACACATCTCTTATTACTCTACTCATTTTCTGTCTGCAAGCTTAACAGTTATGTTGGACTTTGCTACCACCGCTATTCTGACAAAACCCAAGTTTTGGTCTCTTCCCTGGATAATTCTTTCTCTGCAATAAACTACAGGGGGCTAAATGACTGGGGGCATTACTACAGGCAACATTACTACTGGGGGCAATACTACACAGGGCCATTACCATTAAGGGCATTACTAATGGGGGCACTACTAATGAGGGCATTGTAAAGGGGGCACTTCATAAGGGGCATCACTCCTGGAGACATAAGGGGCACTACTACTGGGGGCATTGCATAAGGGGCACCACTACTATGGGGTCTATATAAGGGACACTACCAGTACAGTGACATTGCATAAGGAGCACTACTACTGTGGGCATTATGTGTATTAGGGGCGCTACTGTTGTGGGCATTGTGCATTACGGGGTGCTACTACTGTGGGCATTATGTGTATTAGGGGTGCCACTACTGTGGGCATTATGTGTATTAGGGGTGCTACTGATGTGGGCATTGTGTATTACGGGGTGCTACTACTGTGGGCATTATGTGTATTAGGGGTGCTACTACTGTGGGCATTATTACTATTGTGTGACCACGCCCCTTTCGATTTGAGACCATGCCCCTTTGCCACGCACAATACTTTTATTGCATGGGCGCCGGGGGGAGGGGGGTGAGTTCCACCACCTCTCTAGGACCACTTTAAGCACTGGTGCCCTGTATTGTTCTAATGTGTGCTGTATGTACGGCGCTGCCAACCACATGTGGCGCCTTACAAATAAAATGTAATAATAATAATAATAATAATAATAAATAGTGTCAGTGAGTAAGGAAGGAAACAGAAGGTCTCTGTGGAGAGAGGAAGCATCGGAATAAGGATACAAGAGTAACACAGTTAGATATGACCCAACGTACAACCCCGCAGTTCCTCTATTCCTGTTACAGTAACACTGCGGTTTCTCTCTATACCTCTATGATAGACATGTGTATGTTGCATATGGAGTGTATAGGACAAGAGAGAAGTGCACACAGCTCTCTGAGTTTGGGCCAGGATGGGCTGGAGCAGCGTCGGACAAGGGCATGAAGGGCCCACCGGGGGGGATGCAGTGATAGGAGCCATACTTAGGGGTGTGGCCAGCCTACAAAGGGGGTGTGGCCAGCCTCCACAGAGGCATGAAATACACAATGGTCTAGTGCAGTGTAATACAACATATCTACCATGTATAATACAAGTGCACAGTCTGGAACCTGATCCCTAGAGGAAGGAGTGGGCCCTCAGTCAGTGGGGCCTACCGGTGGTTTCCCTGGTACCCCTGTGGGCCAGTCCGACCCTGCGCTGGAGGAAGCTTATGTCTCAGCTCTTACACCTGTCAGACACAGAGAGGAGGGGGTATCACTGGTCACCAATGTGTTAGCCCTCGTCTGGAAACCTCCTAAATTTGTGCAAGGGTCTGTGTATTTCCCTGTGGCTTCTGGAGCACATTGGCCCTGTGGGCGGTGGGGCAGTTGCACAGACGCATGGGATGACTTTGGTGAGGGGGATCCTACAGAAATACGGAGCGGGGACATCAGTGCTCCTAGGTTACTGTACAGAGCGGAACCGAGATTTCACCTCACAGAGTGACGTTCCTGTAATAATGACAAGGGGCGGAGAGGTCACAGTCCTGTGGAGTCACTTGCTGTGCGGCCGGGCTTTGGGCTCACATGTGATGGGCATATCTATAATGAGTGCAGGCTGTGTGGTTCACATGGGCCCCTGGATGTAGGTGGGCCCACACTGCACACTCTGCACGCACTTTTTTCAATACTCCGGAGTCCCGCATCGGCAGCTGCAGCGCTGCAGAAACCACCGGGAAAATGGTGGTGCGGCCATATTTCCATCGTTTTGTGGATGGAATGGTGCGGCAGCCATTTTCCCAGAGACATGTGCATGCGCACAAGACTCTGGGACAGCGCTACGGTCTCCTAGTGACCCTAGTGCCCAGAGTCTATTGCCGGCTCCTCTCTTGATGAGCCCCTGAACCCAACACTCATACACCCTGACACTCTCATACCCCAAAACACACACATGCAATGTTCTAGAGGAATGTTACAGCGCTCTTGTAATGTGGTAGGATAATGCCGGCCTTACGTTCCTACGGATTCATCTTGCACTGTCTGGGCCCTCAGTGATGGAGAGGAAAGGACGCTGATCAACCCCAGCTCAGTGACCACCAATCTCCTAGGGATAAACGTTTTATTTTCCTGGATTTCTCCTCCAGAGGATGAGCGGCTGCACCTTTGTTAGCTGCAGCATCTAATCCCCACACACATCAATTTTGCAGGACAAGAAATTCTACATTCAGCGACAGAAACCTTACGCACCAATCCTACTTATCTCTATCTCATATTCTGTGTAGCAAGTCATATGTGACATAATAGATACATGTTGGAATATTGAAAAGAGACTGTTTGATGGTGGGCTGTAGCCATGTCCCTGTACCCCCAAAAATATAAAAATACAATAAGCAGTGCTACTCCCTGCACGGGCAGCGGCAGATCCAGGAATGGGCGCGGGGCGATACAGACTTCTTTACCCCTCACACTGGCGCTCGTACGTCAGGGCCCTTGCCACTTGCCTTTCTGCCTAGGGCGTGTGGCTTCCTCAGTTAGGGGACAGGGAGCCGGCATGGGGGCTCCTTATTTTTATTACTGCGGCTCATTCTGCTTGCCTTCCCAACGAGGGGCAGGGCTGGGACTCAACCAAGAGAAGCTCCCCCCTCCATGCTCCTTGCAGGTGGGGCTTTCACTGTGTAGCGATGGGGCCCAAAAGTGCCCAATGCCCCCAGCAATCCATATAAGACCAAAGCAACAATGATCGAATTGTAATAGAACTTCAGATAACCAATTGAGTGATTATAAATCAACGTACACTTTATTATAAGTTCAACAAACAACTAACAACAGTAATACTCAACTCTTGTCTCAGTTATCAGACAGCAGCGGTGATTTCTCCTCTTTACACAACATGTCATTCTTCTCATATCGAAGGAGCCCCGTAATTCTCATCACACGCTCGGATCAGGCCAAGATATACCACAGGCACCATTTTGTAGTTTAGGTCCTGTTAGAAGCTAAAGCTCTCTTGTCTACATTGTCTTATATACCATAAGCTGGGTGTTACTGCCGGATATTAACCCATATAAAGATGTACCAGTCACTGACTAGTACAAGAGATTATGGGGTCTACTTACTAAGCCTTGGACAGAGATAAAGTACCAGCCAATCAGCTCCTAACTGTCATTTTTCAAATGCAACATGTGACATGGCAGTTGGAAGCTGATTGGCTGGTACTCTATCTCCGTCCACTTTATCTCCACCCAAAGCTTAGTAAATAGACTCCTAAAGCCTCTTTGTCTAGAATTGACCCATAATGCTTTGCTTCTCCAGTGGTCAGTATATTGGAATGTAGCACACACCCTGACACACATACAACCCAACACACAGACACCCGTACAAACCCTAACACAGTGATACAAAACAACACAGACATGAACACCAACACAAACACACACCTCAACATTCAGGCAGACACAGCAATGCCTACAGACCCAGATGAAATGACACAACCCAGACCCTGACAAATAAAAATGTCCTCACTATAAAACAATTTGGTATCCAGGTACCCGTTAACCGAAATATCCAGAAAACTGGAATAGTTCAGCCCTGTAGCGACGTCAAGACGTGGCCAGCATCATGCCGTCACTGGAGTCTGCGGCCAATCACAGACAGGTAGGGGAGTGGCTTTGCAGCCATTCCCTCACCGTCACTACTCCCGGGACCCGCCACCGAAACCCCAGATATTCTGTTAACCGGAAAAATCCCGTATTGAGAATGCTCCTGCTCCCGAGCATTCTGGGTATGGGATACTTGACCTGTACTTATAATTTGTAGTTATTACTTGACTTATTATATACTGCCTCTAGTCCCGCCCCTGTTCATGAACATATAGAAACAGTCGTGACATTATACACGCATGGCCCCCGTATTACAGCCTCGATGTGGACAGGTAACAGCGGCTCCAGGGGTACAGTCGGCATGGCAGTGCTACTTCCTACAAGGTGCGCAGTATATATACAGTAGATCAAGAAAATGACATAATGAAAACAAAAAACACACATAAGCAAATAAACCAAATGTAATGGCATACGTAATGTAAACATAAAACACATCCAATTAAATAAAAAATGTTCTCCTCAGAGCTGGCCAGCGATAGAGAGGGCAATAATACACATTAATGGTCCAGGATGTCTCTAGGTGGCAATAATACACATGTGTGGTCCAGGATGCCTCTAGGTGGCAAAAATACACATTAATGGTCCAGGATACCTCTAGATGGCAATAATACACATTAATAGTCCAGGATACCTCTAGGTGGCAATAAAGGGGGTAATTCCAAGTTGATCGCAGCAGGATTTTTGATAGCAATTGGGCAAAACCATGTGCACTGCAGGGGAGGCAGATATAACATGTGCAGAAAGAGATAGATTTGGGTGTGGTGAGTTCAATCTGCAATCTAAATTGCAGTTTAAAAATAAAGCAGCCAGTATTTACCCTACACAGAAATAAAATAACCCACCCAAATCTAACTCTCTCTGCAAATGTTATATCTGCCTCCCCTGCAGTGCACATGGTTTTGCCCAACTGCTAAAAATTTTCCTGCTGCGATCAACTTGGAATTACCCCCAATACACATGTGTGGTGCAGGGTGCCTCTAGGTGGCAATAATACACATTAATGGTCTAGGATACCTTGAGGTGGCAATAATACACATTAATGATCCAGGATGTCTCTAGGTGGCAATAATACACATGAAAGGTCCAGGATGCCTCTAGGTGGCAATAATACACATGAAAGGTCCAGGATGCCTCTAGGTGGCAATAATACACGTGAATGGTCCAGGATGCCTCTAGGTGGCAATAATACACGTGAATGGTCCAGGATGCCTCTAGGTGGCAATAATACACATGAAAGGTCCAGGATGCCTCTAGGTGGCAATAATACACGTGAATGGTCCAGGATGCCTCTAGGTGGCAATAATATACATTAATGGTCCAGGATTCCTCTAGGTGGCAATAATACACATGAAAGGTCTAGGATGCCTCTAGGTGGCAATAATACACGTTAATGGTCCAGGATGCCTCTAGGTGGCAATAATACACGTTAATGGTCCAGGATGCCTCTAGATGAGAATAATATATATGAAATGTCCAGGATGCCTTTAAGTGCCAATAATACACGTGTGGTCCAGAATGCGTCTAGGTGCCAATAATACACATGAATGGTCCAGAATGCATCTAGGTAGCAACAATACACATGAATGGTCCAGGATGCCTCTAGGTGGCAATGATATACATAAATGGTCCATGATGCCTCTAGGTGGCCATAATACACATGAATGGTCCAGGATACCTCTAGGTGGCCATAATACACATGAATGGTCCAGGATACCTCTAGGTGGCAATAATATACATGAATGGTCCAGGATGCCTCTAGGTGGCAATAATACACATTAATGGTCCAGGATACCTCTAGGTGGCAATAATATATATGAAATGTCTGGGATGGCTCAAGGTGGCAATAATACACATGAATGGTCCAGGATACCTCTAGGTGGCAATAATATACATGAATGGTCCAGGATGCCTCTAGGTGGCAATAATACACATGACTGGTCCAGGAGACCTCTAGGTGGCATTAATAATACATATGAAATGTCCAGGATGCCTCTAGATGACAATAATACATATTAATGGTCCAGGATGCCTCTAGATGACAATAATACACATGAAGGGAAAGCGCTTGTTGCACCTCCAATATTTACCTCTAGCACTTCGCACGCTGGACCTCCTTCCAGCATTTTACTAATTGTTCTTGTTCCAGCCCATGAACAACCAAAGCTTGACAGTACTGGCAGGCATCAAACTTTAGTCCATACACGTGAAAGCGAGCATCATGTTTGTAGGTCAGATTGGCTGCCAGAGCCAAGAAACCAAAATATACATCGTCCAATGGAAAAACGGGGATCTTCTGGGACATCTCATAGAGCAGCTTTGCTGAGAGCCCGGGGAAGATGAAGCCTCCACCCGACAGGAAGGTGGGATAGGTGTCGGATGGGAAGAGCGACTCAGAAACCTGATACTTGGAGAAGCGCATTACAGGTGAATGAGGCCTCAGGTATCCATATAGCACCTGTGGGCTGATGGTATGTTCTTTTATGTATCGGACCAATGCATGAGGATTGACGTACTCATCATCATCACCTGGAAATACAGGAGGAATATGTCAGTACAGGAATGTTTCACTATATGGTGTCAGTGCTTTCGCACCTGGTGAGTAGCTCCCTGCCTATGCAGCCTAGCTTCGAAAAGGCAGGCGGCAACACACACGTTTTTGGCCGCAGCAGCTGCATGTGATGTCACACAGCCACCACGCCCCCCGAAAATGGTTCAGACGCACCTGTGTTGTGCGGGCCGCGCCCCGAAAATGCTGCCGTGTGCGCAGGTGCTGCGCGTGTGCACACAGCACATGGCTTCAACCTGCGTCCAGGTCTGATTCGTCCGACACTACCAAATTGTTGTCTTTCAGTCTAATTTAACATGTTGTTTGCCGTTGGTAGCGCACACACTGCACGCTATGTTCCTAGTCGCTAGCGCCATTGTCGAAATTGAGTTGCATATACAAATGACAGAGGACGTCGCTAACCACCCGCGTTAGCGTGCATCGCTAGCGACATAGGGCCTAATTCAGACCTGATCGCACCTCTGCGAATTTGCAGAGGTCTGCGATCTGACAGTGTCTTTTGAAGACCAATAGAAGAGGATCCAATCCATGGTTGGTGAGGATGAAATTTCTTTTTGATTTTTTAATAAAGGATTTCAGCCTTCGGACTGCACATACTGTCATTATTGTAAAATTGTCTTTACTGTGCGACCACAGCTGTCAGTGGTCCTCAATGTCTGGGCATGCTGGTACTTGTTCTTCCACAAGTACTAACATACCAAGGCAGGCTTGCTGGGACCTGCAGTCCTACTGTAAAGAAGAATATTGTTCTCTATTTGTACACTATTATCTCAGCAGTCAGCACCCACCTCCACCTGGGGTGCGGGAATATCCTTGGCCTTTTTATACCGGGAATGGGGGTTCCTCAGGATGAGGGACACTTTTTTTAGGGGGTTTCCAACTTTCTGGGGAATTCCAGGCTTGGATGACTAGTTTGTGACTGTTTTTTATGGTATGGCAGGGGTACCCCATAACTGTTTTTTATGGTATGGCAGGGGTACCCCATAATGTACTGTATGTCCCCCTGCTATGCTGGTTCAGCCTTGTGTTGGCTATTGGAAAATCATGCTGAACTGTGCAGTCCTTTGGGCAAACCCGTCACTCACAGACAGGTCTGTTTACTTCTCCTTCTCCTCCTCCTCCTCCTCCTTCTCCTCCTCCTCCTCCTCCTCCTCCTCCCTCAAGCAGTTTCCAGTTGGTTTTGATTTTAGTAAATCTCTGATTTTCAAAATTGATGGGATATCACAGAAAAACACAAAATCACCCTTAAGTAAATATACTGCCATCACCCCAAACCTTTTCTTCCCCAACACTCCTGCAAACCTTTTAACCTCATCCACATCTCTTCTTTTCCATGTCTCCCCTACTCATGAAACCTCTGCAATGCCAGATCACCCAGGACGTTTTCATCTATAACTCCCTCAACCTCCTTGCTATCTTGGAAACCTGGCTATCTCCTACTGACACTACCTCTTCAGCTGCTCTATCCTATGGAGGCCTATCCTTCTCCCACACACCCAGACATGACAACCATCATGGTGGCAGCGTGGTGTCTCACCTACTCCTTAATTGTACCTTCCGCATCTCTCTAATGTTCCTTCTTTATGATATACTTAACCCGCTCTTCCATCCTCATCACCTTTGCATTATTATTATCATTATTACTACTACTTATTGTCCCTTAGGTCCTGCCACCCACAAATGGATCCTCTGGCTTCTCCCCTTTCTTTCATTTGACCTCTGCTACTACATCTTGGAGGACATTAACATCCTGATCTAATATCTCTCCAACCCAGCTACCATCAATCATCTCTCCCACTCCTTCTCATTTTGCATTTACAAATGGACCTCCTCCCCCTCACAACAATGGTCACTCCCCTGTCCTGATTTTCTCTTTTCTCTGTACTGCTTCTACTCCCCCTCCCTCTTTTAAACCACCAACTACTATCCTTCAACATTACCTTTCCCCTCACACCACCTTCCCACCCCAAGGCTACTCTTAATAGGCTGAATCTAATGCCCTTGACACCACCAGTTTCTCTGACTCTCTAAACTTCCTTTTCTCTCCCATTACTGCTGTCATTTTTCCTGAACAAACTATATCCTTCTATTACCATGTCCACACTATTGCAATTGACTCTGCTACCCAAACTGTTACCATAAATCTTCTACAGTCTCCTCTCCGACCCTGGCACTCGCCTTTGATCCATTATCTCAAAATACTCTTCTTCTTTAACCTCACAATAATTCTCATTCTATAGATCTGCTCTTTCATTTGCTAAACAATCCTTCTTCAAATCCCTCATCTCCTCCCATGCCTAAACTGTTCAGCACCTGTTTGCTATTTCAGCTCTCTCTTCTCCCTTCCCCCTACCATCCTCTCTCAATGGGATTTCTTTTTCCACCCACTTCACCTCCAAAATAGAATCCATCCATCACAACATCTCATCATTTCAGGCTCCACCTTACCCTCCTATCTGGGCTACCAACAGTGGTCTCGATCACCTTATCTCCAGGGCTAAAGTCTTTTCATTCCTCTACTCTCCAACTACCCCATGACCCCACTAAATCCAAGATCTTTTTATCCCTCCCCACTTTAGCTTGCTCCCACATCAGCCACCTGGTAAACTTTTTTCTCTCCTCTGGCACCTTCCCTTCATCCTACAAGCCTCCAAACCCTAAACTCCATTGAGCTTCATGTCTCAGTTTCCTCCTGGTACATCTCTTATTTGTCTATCTGTTACATTTCTGTCTACCCCCACCTCCTCTAATCCTCTACAACCAACTCCTCCTCTACTCCACTTTATCTTACTGTCAGTTCCCCAATGGTTCTATCCTTAGCACACATCTCTTATTACACTACTAATTTTCTGTCTGCAAGCTTAACAGTTACGTTGGACTTTGCTACCACCGCTATTCTGACAAAACCCAAGTTTACGTCTCTTCCCTGGATAATTCTCTCTCTGCACTCTTCCATGTAATTTCCATCTCATCCATCTCATTGTGGATGGGGGGACACTTTCTGAAACTCAATATTTCTAAAAATTAACTTACTATATTGTCTTATCCCCTGCTAAGGGCCCCTCTACTCCCTCTCTGTTGATAATGCCTCATTGCACACTGTACTGTAATTATGTATGTATTTGATTTACTGTCTGTATTAGTCTTAACTTTGCATTATGTTACTGGTATGTTAATTTTTAACCAGACTATTACTCCCCATAAGATGGGGAGAATATGTAAACATACTGTACACCAGCTAAGGGCCCCTCTACTCCCTTTCTGTTGATAATGCCTCATTTCTAAAAATTAATTTACTATATTGTCTTATCCCCAGCTAAGGGCCCCTCTACTCCCTCTCTGTTGATAATGCCTCATTGCACACTGTACTGTAATTATGTATGTATTTGATTTACTGTCTGTATTAGTCTTAACTTTGCATTATGTTACTGGTATGTTAATTTTTAACCAGACTATTACTCCCCATAAGATGGGGAGAATATGTAAACATACTGTACACCAGCTAAGGGCCCCTCTACTCCCTCTCTGTTGATAATGCCTCTTTGCACACTGTACTGTAATTATGTATGTATATGAATTTATTTACTGTCTGTATTAGTCTGTAGTTATGTTGTCAGTTGTTTTATCCTTTTAAACGATACTATGAAACCACTGTGGTGCATTATAAATAAAAGAGAAGAAGAAAAGGAAAAAGAAGAAAAAGAAGAAAACGAAAAAGAAGAAAAAGAAAAAGAAAAAACAGAAGAAAGAAAAAGAAGAGAAAGAAAAATAAAACGAAAAGGAAAAAGTAAAAGAAGAAAAAGAAAAAAAGAAGCGGAAGAAGAGGAAGAAGAATTATTATTATTATTATTATTATTGAGTCTTAGATATGACATGGTGGACCAATATATTTACATACTGACCTTTGTATACGAAAGACACCTCCGGGATGTTGTGGTGCAGCCATTCAAGGAAACAACGTTCCTTCAGAGATAGGTTGTGATGCCCCTCAGCAGAATCCCACTGCAGAATGTCACCAAATTCCCGGCTCTCTGTGGTCACCATTTCCATGTGCCCAAGCACATCTATCCGGCCCAACAGAAATATTGGCCTCACGCTGTAACCATCTATTTCCCATTTGCGAGCCCAAGTTTTTCTGAGGGCTTGTCTCCTGACTCCGGCCTGCGGGTGGGATTTGATTGCCAGAATGACAAGGTTCCTTGTTGCCTGGGTCTCTCTCTTTGGGTCATGAATGACTGAGCAGCGATAACTCTGTAGATAAGGAAACTCCACCAGGAATCGGGAGAGGTTCAAATGATAAGTGTGAACTCCATCATTAAGGGTCACGGACTCCCTCATAGGATGCAGGGTGAGGGGTGCAGCATTTTTGGTAGTGGTGAAATTGATGAACTTTAGCCAGAAATTCGATGAGTGATGTAATGATTTCCTTCTCGTCTTCTCAGTATACAAAAACATTGTTCTGATAAGCAGCATCAGGGTGAAAACCAGTAAAACGCTGTACAAGGCACGAACCTGGATCTTCATAGTAACCTTTCAACACAAACGGTGGAGATGGGTCTAAAAGAGAATCTGTAGAACACAAGACAATTCATATATACAACAATCCAATCATTCTCTCCATTGTTTCAATCACTACCCTGTTTTTTTTTTTTTAAGTAACCTTTCATAGCATTTCCCCTGAACATACCTACCTCCAGACTCTTGCTGCATTCCTGCATCCCAGCTTTCCAGTGACCCAATTCATCCGCTGTTATTTGGAGGACACAGACTGCAGCCCCATGATCCATCGGATAGGGGGGTCTCAGGAGTGGGTGCATGTGATGTCCAGGAGCCTGGAAGAGAAGGTTCTTAGCCTGCAAAAGGAAAAAAAAAACGAAGTATCTTGGGGGCAGGTGGGGAAGCAGGTGCCCAATACTATTGTGACTAGGGCCGTCTGATCCCTAAATCTGTTCCTGTTGTCAGCTTACAGTATCTGGAAGCCACCCTGTGACCATACCTCCAAACATGACCCTCTCCAGGAGGGACAGAATGCTCTGCTCCTGGACTTCCTTCTCAGTCTATGATTGCCATCACCTGTGCTGAAACACATAGGCGTGTGCAGAACATCTTATTAGGGGGTGCACCGTCGGAGTGGTGTTTAGCACCACCTACTGGGCATCTCTAGCACCGCATATTGGGCGTGTCTAGCATTGCCTATTGGCACTCAAAGCAATATAAACATATGCCCCATAGTGTCAGATACACATATGTCCCCAGCAGGGCCCCTTAATCAATATCCCCAGCGGTGCCATATACACATATGCCCCCAGCGGTACTAGATACACATATGCCCACAGCGGTGCCAGATCCACAAATGCCCCCAGTGGTGCCAGATACTCAAATACCCCCAGCGGTGGCAGATACACAAATGCCCCCCCTCGCGGTGCCAGATACACAAATGCCCCCAACGGTGCCAGATACACATGCCCCCAGTGGTGCCAGATACATATGCCCCTAGTGGTATCAGATCGACAAATGCCCCCAGCAGTGCCAGATACACATATGCCCCCAGCGTTGCCAGATACACATATGCCCCCAGCGTTGCCAGATACACATATGCCCCCAGCGTTGCCAGATACATATACCCCCAGTGGTGCCAAATACATATGCCACCAGTGGTGCCAGATACATATGCCCCCAGTTGTGCCAGATACACATGTCCCTAGTGGTGTCAGATACATATGCCCCCAGTGGTGCCAGATACACATGCCCCTAGCGGTGCCAGATACACAAATGCCCCCAGTGGTGCCAGATACATATGCCGCTAGCAGTGCCAGATACACATGCCCCTAGCAGTGCCAGTTACATATATGCCCCAATTTGTGCTCACCCGATTCCCGTCTCTGACGCTGAGGGGAGGAAGGCGCACCGCGCATCTCTCCTCACTTCACAGAGTCCCTGTCTCCGGCGGCCAATTGAAATATAGCGCCGGCTTATGAGCCAATCAAAGCTCATGGGCCGGCAGCCAATCAAGAGCCGGTCCACGAGCTCTGATTTGCTGACAGCCAGAGACATTTTAAATGACTGCCGGAGACAGGGAAACAGTGAGGGGCAGGAGAGACACGCGCAGCGCTCTCCTCCTTTCAGCGTCAAGAGACGGGAATCTGCGGCAGCAGGAGTTTGTGAGGGGGGGGGTTGCCGGACATTAGGGGGTGCCTGTGCGCCCCAGGCACCCCCCGTGCGCACACCTATGCTGAAACACCTTTCTTATCCATTAATCTGTTCAAAACAGGTGCCGGCAATAATAAATTAAGAGAAAAGTCCAGGAGCAGAGCATTGTGTCCTCCTGGAGAGGATCATGTTGGAAAGTATGCTGTGACATAGACATAGCCATGAAAATGGATGGTATCTACTCCAATTCTGTACATGAACTTGTCCTTGGGCTCTACCTGTATTATTATATCTCTCAGTCTGACCCTCTGCTGGAGGTTCCTCAGCTCCTCTGGCAGAAGATAAACAGTAAATAGATCCACATCAGATGGTGGAAAGTCAAAAGTTTGAACAGGTCAAAAGTTTGACAGGGTCAAAAGGCCAACATGGAAATTGTCATCACATGGTTTTCCATGATTGTTCATGACTTTTAGGATTGGGGTTAGGCACTTGGGGGAGAGTTAGTTTTAGACTGCCAGAAGGGACAGTAAGGTTTGGGCTGTGGAAGGGGATGGTTTAGGTTAGACACTAGTGAGGAGGGTTATGGTTAGGCACTAGGGGGAGGGTTACGCACTAGGGAGATGTTTTAGGCTAGACACTAGTGGGAAGGGTTAGCGTTAGGCACTAGGGGGATGGTTAGGGTTAGGCACTAGGGGGGAGGGTTAGGGTTAAATAATAAGGGAAGGGTTAGGCACTAGGGGGGGTTGAGGATAGGTACCAGGGGGAGGGTTATGGTTAGGAACTAGGAGGAGAGTTAGGCATTAAGGTTAGGGTTAGGCACTAATAGGGAGTGGTATGGTTAGGCACTAGGGGTTTTTAGGGTTAGGCACTAGGGGGGTTATGGTTAGGCACTAGGAGGAGGGTTAGGGTCAGGCAATTAGGGAAGGGTTAGGGTTAGGCATTAAGGGGAGGGTTAGGGTTAAGCACTAGGGGGAGGGTTAGGCATTAAGGGGACTGATAGGCACCGGGGGTGGGTTATGGTTAGGCACTAGGGGGGGTTAGGACCTCGGGGGAGGGGTAGGCACTAGGGGGGTGGGGTATGGTTAGGCACTGGGGGTTAGGTAATAGGGGGAGAGTTAGGGTTAGGCACTAGGGGGGAGGGTTATGGTTAGGCACTGGGGTTAGGTAATAGGGGGAGGGTTATGGTTAGGCACTGGGTGGGTTAGGGTTAGGAACTAGGGGGAGGATAGGCACTGGGGGGGAGGGTTATGGTTAGGCACTAGGGGGGTGGGGTATGGTTAGGCACTGGGGGTTAGGTAATAGGGGGAGGGTTATGGTTAGGCACTAGGGGGGGTTAGGGTTAGGAACTAGGGGGAGGGGTATTCACTGGGAGTTGGGTAATAGGGGGAGGGTTATGGTTAGCCACTGGGGGGGTTAGGGTTAGGAACTAGGGGGAGGGGTATGCACTGGGGGGGAGGGTTATGGTTAGGCCCTAGGGGGACGGTTAGGCAATAAGAGGAGGGTTTGGAATAAAGGGGAGGGTTAGGCACCGGTGGGGGGAGGGGGGGGGGGAGGTGAGTTAGGTTTAAATTAGAGATGTACGGGTTCAGATTTACCCGGATCTCACAATGGCATCTTATTGGCTCTCAGATGTCCGGTGTTTTGGACAGCCAATAAAAAAAATCTGGATAAATCCAAACTTGCGCTAATTTTGACATTAAAGGTCCATACACACTTAACGATAAAATGAGCGACGTCGCTCATTTTCCCCCTCCTTGAGTGACGTCGCTCATTTTATCGTCAAGTGTGTATGCCGCCAGCGACGACCGATGCGCGGCCCCGCGGGTCGGCAACGATCGTCGCTGTCGGTAGGGCATGCATGAAGGATATGGACTGTCATCCACGACCTTCATGCAGGGCTGGCGGGGGCGTGACGTCACTGAGCGATATGAGCTGTCATATCGCTCAGTGCGTACAGGCGGCCGCCGACCGGCCGGCCCGGGAGGGGGAAACGTTAGACGATGTCGCTCACAGAGCGACATCGTCTAATGTGTATGGGCCTTAAGAACTGAGTAAAACCGAACACGCACATCTCTAGTTTAAATAACACAAAAGAAAAGTGTCAACCTTTTCTGGGTCGACCATTTGCATGTTGACCTTTTGACCCATCGATCTAAATTCATTCTGACTATTTAACACTCCACCCTTTGACCCTGTCGGACTTTTATCTCTGCCGACCATCTGGTGTCTGTCACACAGTGAGGGTCAGTGTAGCATAGTGCTGTGACTATAGCAGAGTCGTAAGTAGACATTTTGGTGCCCTGGGCCAGAAAAAGCATTGGAACCCCCCCTTCATATTTTTCAAACCGGGACAGAAGGCGAGCCACCATTCAAACCCATGACCTTACACATTGCAGCCAGACCACTTACTCATGTAGCTATTTGCTCCTGTAAGGAAATATATATGAGAATTTTGAAATGTGTACATTAAAAAAAGGAGAGTGTGACTGAAGGTGCTTAGGGATGGGGAAGATGGCGACTGCCAGGTGATCTCAGGGATAAAAAAAAAAAAAAAGGAGGAAGTTGCAAGTGAAGTTGATTAAAACAGAAAATTGACAGGTACTGCAGAACAGCGCTCCCTGCCTTGTGGCGCCCTGTGCGGAGCACATGCCGCACCACCCTAGTTACGGTCCTGGATAACAGTATGTGGTTGAAATTCTGAAGGGTTCACAGGACAGGGTAGAATATTGGGGTGCTGGGGAGAAGGGGCAGCTGTGGCGCAATAACTGCGCATGTGTATGCACCGCAATGCGCAGGCGCGTTGCACGGGTACAAAGCGGATCGTTGCTGGGCGATGGATTTAACGAAGAATCCATTCGCGCAGCCAATCGCAAGAAGATTGACAGGAAGTGGGCGTTTGTGGGTGGCAACTGACCATTTTCTGGGAGTGGTTGGAAAAACGCAGGCGTGTCCAGGCGTCTGCAGGGCGGATGTCTGACGTCAGTTCCGGGGCCCGGACAGGCTGAAGTGATCGCAGCGGCTGAGTAAGTTCTGGGCTACTCAGAAACTGCACAATACTTTTTTGTACCGCTCGGCTGCACATGCGATCGCACACTTGCAAAGCAAAAATACACTCCCCTATGGGCGGCGACTATCTGATCGCAGCGCTGCAAAAAAAACCTAGCGAGCGATCAGGTCTGAATTAGGCCCAATATTCAACCCAGGTCCGTACAAACACATGCCAAATGAATGCAAATGATACGTTTACCAACCAAAGTGACAAAAACACGTTAATAGGTGTGTTAGGGAATTATAGTGGCACAGAGCGCAGCTGTGGCTGTGAAGGGTTAATTCCAGCTCTTCACGTTCCTTGCCACAAACCGTCTCATTACAGGGTCATAGCGGCTAACATAAAAGGAAAAGCAGAAATAGTTTTGCAATGAGCTGTGGGAGGAAGGCCGGGTGGGGTCTTATTTCCTTCCTTTATTGTACAGGGTGGTTCATAAGTGTGGAAACGAGTCAGGAAATATGAATCCAGCGTCTGCACACCTGAGACTCGAGAATGAATAAAGATACGTTAAAACGAAAAACACTGTTACTTTTTTGGTGAAATTCTGCATCTGCTTGATGTGTCACATGACTACCTGCCCAATTACAAAAACAGAGTTGCCTCCAAGATGGCCGACATGCCCTAAAAAGTTTTCCCCCACTCCCATCTCATATGTGTAGACGCTGGATTGATACTTCCTTGCTCATTTCTTTGTGATATGGGTGTTTCCACACTTATGGCTCACCCTGTATATATTTTCTTAAAATTAGAAGATCTTGGCCCTCATTCCGAGTTGTTCGCTCGTTGCCCATTTTCGCTATGCTGCGATTTGCTGGTAAATGCGCATGTGCATGCTACGCAGCGCGCATGCGCTAAGTTATTTAACTAAAAACTTAGCAGTTTTGCTGGTGTTCGTACAACGCTTTTCAGTCGCACTGCTGATCGGTAAATGATTGACAGGAAAGGGGCGTTTCTGGGAGGTAACTGAGCGTTTTCCAGGAGTGTGCTAAAAAACGCAGGCGTGTCAGGCAAAAACGCAGGAGTGTCTGGAGAAACGGGGGAGTGGCTGGCCGAACGCAGGGCGTGTTTGTGACGTCAAGCCAGGAACTAAACGGACTGAGGTGATCGCAATCTGTGAGTAGGTCTGGAGCTACTCAGAAACTGCAGGGAATTATTTAGTAGCAATTCTGCTAATCTTTCGTTCGCTATTCTGCTAAGCTAAGATACACTCCCAGAGGGCGGCGGCCTAGCGTGTGCAATGCTGCTAAAAGCAGCTAGCGAGCGAACAACTCGGAATGAGGGCACTTGTTCTGATAAAACATTGCCGGGCGCACCGCTTGTGTAGCAATCAGCAGCTGGTGTCCAGCATTTTGTTTTTGCGCGTCGGATCTGACTCATAGGAGGATGGGAACGCGGCTGCGCTGTCCTCGGGGCATCACGATGGCACCAGCTGCAGAGATCTCGCTAGAAGCCGGCAGTAAAGCTGCAGTGAGGCAGCGCTTGTGTGTGAAGTCCAGCCTGCCTCCAGGGGATCCGTGCACCGGCCACGAGAAAACGCGTCTGACTGACAATCAGCACAGCGGAGTGGGGAGTGCACCTGTCTATTCCTGCAATGCTTACCCTGCTTACCGCATTACGCCGACCCTGTCTCTCTCATCCACACTCATTAAGGTCTCCCACTCCCTGTTAGATGATTGTATTCGGGCTTCACCCACTCTGAGCAATGACACTCTTGCACAATAAGACTTTCCTCTAGTCTCTAAACCTCCAAGCAATCACCTCTTTTACACTCCCATCTATACTATTCTACCCAATTATCTAACCCTGATCTATTCTGTACAATAACCCCCAGCATCCTATTATCCCCAGTTTTCCCCACATACCTCTATCCTTTCTTGCTCAACCACCTCCTATATTATTTTCTACCATATTTACTCCTCTATTCTGGCTGAATGGACACAGCATAGTCACTTGTGTATGGACACAGCATAGTCACTTGTGGATGGACACAGCACAGTCACTTGTGGTTACACAGCATAGTCACTTGTGGATGGACACAGCACAGTCACTTGTGGATGGACACAGCAAAGTCACTTGTGGATGGACACAGCAAAGTCACTTGTGGATGGACACAGCAAAGTCACTTGTGGATGGACACAGCAAAGTCACTTGTGGATGGACACAGCAAAGTCACTTGTGGATGGACACAGCACAGTCACTTGTGGTTACACAGCACAGTCACTTGTGGATGGACACAGCACAGTCACTTGTGGATGGACACAGCAAAGTCACTTGTGGATGGACACAGCAGTCACTTGTGGATGGACACAGCAAAGTCACTTGTGGATGGACACAGCAGTCACTTGTGGATGGACACAACAAAGTCACTTGTGGATGGACACAGCATAGTCACTTGTGGATGGACACAGCACAGTCACTTGTGGATGGACACAGCAAAGTCACTTGTGGATGGACACAGCATAGTCACTTGTGGTTACACAGCATAGTCACTTGTGGATAGACACAGCACAGCCGCTTGATGGACACATCACAGTCACTTGTATATGGACACAGCACAGTCACTTGTGTATGGACACAGCACAGTCACTTGTGTATGGACACAGCACAGCCGCTTGATGGACACAGCACAGTCACTTGTGTATAGACACAGCACAGTCACTTGTATATGGACACAGCACAGTCACTTGTGTGACACAGCACAGTCACTTGTGTATGGACACAGCACAGTCACTTGTGTATGGACACAGCACAGTCACTTGTGTATGGACACAGCACAGTCAATTGTGGATGGACACAGCACAGTCACTTGTGGATGGACACAGCACAGTCACTTGTGTATGGACACAACACAGTCACTTGTGGATGGACACAGCACAGTCACTTGTGGATGGACACAGCACAGTCACTTGTGTATGGACACAACACAGTCACTTGTGTATGGACACAGCACAGTCACTTGTGTATGGACACAGCATAGTCACTTGTGGATGGACACAGCACAGTCACTTGTGTATGGACACAGCAGTCACTTGTGGATGGACACAGCACAGTCACTTGTGGATGGACACAGCACAATCACTTGTGGATGGACACAGCACAGTCACTTGTGTATGGACACAGCACAGCCACTTGTGGATGGACACAGCAGAGTCACTTGTGTATAGACACAGCACAGTCACTTGTGTATGGACACAGCACAGTCACTTGTGTATGGACACAGCAGTCACTTGTGGATGGACACAGCACAGTCACTTGTGTATGGACACAGCACAGTCACCTGTGGATGGACACAGCACAGTCACTTGTGTGACACAGCACAGTCACTTGTGGATGGACACAGCACAGTCACTTGTGTATGGACACAGCACAGTCACTTGTGTATGGACACAGCACAGTCACTTGTGGATGGACACAGCACAGTCACTTGTGGATGGACACAGCACAATCACTTGTGGATGGACACAGCACAGTCACTTGTGTATGGACACAGCACAGCCACTTGTGGATGGACACAGCAGAGTCACTTGTGTATAGACACAGCACAGTCACTTGTGTATGGACACAGCACAGTCACTTGTGTATGGACACAGCAGTCACTTGTGGATGGACACAGCACAGTCACTTGTGGATGGACACAGCACAGTCACTTGTGTATGGACACAGCACAGTCACTTGTGGATGGACACAGCACAGTCACTTGTGTGACACAGCACAGTCACTTGTGGATGGACACAGCACAGTCACTTGTGTATGGACACAGCACAGTCACTTGTGTATGGACACAGCACAGTCACTTGTGGATGGACACAGCACAGTCACTTGTGGATGGACACAGCACAGTCACTTGTGGATGGACACAGCACAGTCACTTGTGTGACACAGCATAGTCACTTGTGTGACACAGCATAGTCACTTGTGTATGGACACAGCACAGTCACTTGTGGATGGACACAGCACAGTCACTTGTGTGACACAGCACAGTCACTTGTGGATGGACACAGCACAATCACTTGTGTATGGACACAGCACAGCCACGTGTGGATGGACACAGCACAGTCACTTGTGGATGGACACAGCACAGTCACGTGTGTATGGACACAGCACAGTTACTTGTGTGACACAGCACAGCCACGTGTGGATGGACACAGCACAGTCACTTGTGTGACACAGCACAGTCACTTGTGTATGGACACAGCACAGTCACTTGTGTATGGACACAGCACAGTCACTTGTGGATGGACACAGCACAGTCACTTGTGGATGGACACAGCACAGTTACTTGTGTGACACAGCACAGCCACGTGTGGATGGACACAGCACAGTCACTTGTGGATGGACACAGCACAGTCACTTGTGGATGGACACAGCACAGTCACTTGTGTATGGACACAGCATAGTCACTTGTGGATGGACACAGCACAGTCACTTGTGTATGGACACAGCAGTCACTTGTGGATGGACACAGCACAGTCACTTGTGGATGGACACAGCACAATCACTTGTGGATGGACACAGCACAGTCACTTGTGTATGGACACAGCACAGCCACTTGTGGATGGACACAGCAGAGTCACTTGTGTATAGACACAGCACAGTCACTTGTGTATGGACACAGCACAGTCACTTGTGTATGGACACAGCAGTCACTTGTGGATGGACACAGCACAGTCACTTGTGGATGGACACAGCACAGTCACTTGTGTATGGACACAGCACAGTCACTTGTGGATGGACACAGCACAGTCACTTGTGTGACACAGCACAGTCACTTGTGGATGGACACAGCACAGTCACTTGTGTATGGACACAGCACAGTCACTTGTGTATGGACACAGCACAGTCACTTGTGGATGGACACAGCACAGTCACTTGTGGATGGACACAGCACAGTCACTTGTGGATGGACACAGCACAGTCACTTGTGGATGGACACAGCACAGTCACTTGTGGATGGACACAGCACAGTCACTTGTGTGACACAGCATAGTCACTTGTGTGACACAGCATAGTCACTTGTGTATGGACACAGCACAGTCACTTGTGGATGGACACAGCACAGTCACTTGTGTGACACAGCACAGTCACTTGTGGATGGACACAGCACAATCACTTGTGTATGGACACAGCACAGCCACGTGTGGATGGACACAGCACAGTCACTTGTGGATGGACACAGCACAGTCACGTGTGTATGGACACAGCACAGTTACTTGTGTGACACAGCACAGCCACGTGTGGATGGACACAGCACAGTCACTTGTGTGACACAGCACAGTCACTTGTGGATGGACACAGCACAGTCACTTGTGGATGGACACAGCACAGTCACTTGTGTATGGACACAGCACAGTCACTTGTGGATGGACACAGCACAGTCACTTGTGTATGGACACAGCACAGTCACTTGTGGATGGACACAGCACAGTCACTTGTGGATGGACACAGCACAGTTACTTGTGTGACACAGCACAGCCACGTGTGGACGGACACAGCACAGTCACTTGTGGATGGACACAGCACAGTCACTTGTGGATGGACACAGCACAGTCACTTGTGTATGGACATATGAGATGAGACATGAGACGGAACAATGCAGAAGAACTGAAGGCCGCTATTGTAGCATCCATGTCTTCCATAACACCTCAGCAGTGCCACCGGCTGATAGAATCCACGCCACACCGCATTGAGGCAGTAATTCATGCAAAAGGGCCCAAACCAAGTACTGAGTACATATCCGTGATTATACTTTTCAGAGGGCCGACATTTCCGTATTTATACTCCTTTTTTTAATGAGTTTATGTAATATTCTAATTTTCTGAGATTTGGGATTTTCTTAAGCTGTAAACCACAATCATCAAAATGATAACAGATAAAGGCTTGAAATATCTCACTTTGCATGTAATGACTCTATATAATATATGTTTCACCTTTTAGTTGAATTACTGAAATAAATGAACTTTTGCACGATATTCTAATTTTCTGCGTTTCACCTGTATACAGAGGTTAGTCAGGAAGCTACTGTACAAAGCGGCTAATTCACACCTGATCGCTAGGCTGCGTCTTCGTACAGCGGACGATCAGGTCTAAACTGCGCATGTGTATGCACCCCAATGCGCAGGCGCGTTGCACGGGTACAAAGCGGATCGCCGCTCAGCGATGGGTTTTTGCAAGGAATCCATTCGTGTTTGTGGGTGGCAACTGACTGTTTTCTGGGTGTATTTGGAAAAACGCAGGCGTTCTCAAGCGTTTGCAGGGCGGGTGTCTGACATCAATTCCAGTCCTGGACAGGCTGGTGTGATCGCAGCGGCTGAGTAAGTCCTGGTCTACTCAGAGACTGCACAAAATCTTTTTGTACAACTCTGCTACACATGCGTTCGCACACTTGCACAGCTAAAATACACTCCCCGTGGAGCGGCCGACGACTGTGGCTATACACCGCAAGCTGTATCTTTAGCCGGAACAAAGCTGGATATGTGGTCTCAGTCTGCTCGAGCCAGAACAAACCAAATGTGGTAGGACAGCCCCCGGCTGAGATCACCTATACTATACCTATCATACTATTGGAGGAGACTCTGTTTAAAAAGCAGAATGTGGACCACAGGGACATACCTTCTGATGAAACCGTTCTAATGCTATAACGGAGAAACATGTTAAGGAAATTGGCACTGGTGCTGAGAGTAAACGGATTGTTTTGGACTGTTGGCCTCCACTTGCTTCAGATATCTAGCTACACACGGGCGCATCACAGCCGTATGACAGGTGATCTCAGCCGGGGGCTGTCCTACCACATTTGGTTTGTTCTGGCTCGAGCAGACTGAGACCACATATCCAGCTTTGTTCCTGCTAAAGATACAGCTTGCGGTGTATAGCCACAGTCGTCGGCCGCTCCATTCAATAAGAAGCATCACGTACCAGCCTGCGGTGAGGTGAGGTGAAAACATTGCACTGACCTTACCGGTCACTGTAATGTGTATAAACCCCATACCACGCCAGCAGTATTAAAGTGAAGTACAGTAGAGCGGCAAATGGTTAATACCGGGTCCTGGTGAGTGCACACATCAGGATATTTTGGATCTAATGACTGCAGCTTTTGTATCCATTTAAACATCTGGACTCTCAATTATAGCAAACTTGCTATAGTCAGTGTATATATCGGGATCCCGTCTGAAGATCGACAGTGTCTAGGTAGACAATGTTTAGGTCGACCACTATATGTCGTCAGTCACTAGGTCGACATGGATGGAAGGTTGACAGGGTTTCTAGGTCGACATGTGCTAGGTCGACAGGTCTAAAGGTCGACATGAGTTTTTCACATTTTTTTCTTTTTTTAATTTTTTTCATACTTAACGATCCATGTGGACTACGATTGGAACGGTAAAGTGTGCCGAGCGAAGCGGTAGCTGAGCGAAGGCACCATGCCCGAAGCATGGCGAGCGAAGCGAGCCATGCGAGGGGACGCGGTGCACTAATTTGGGATCCCGGTCATCCTACGAAGAAAACGACACCCAAAAAAAAAAATCCTCATGTCGACCTTTGGACCTGTCGACCTAGCACATGTTGACCTAGAAACCCTGTCGACCTTCCATCCATGTCGACCTATAGTGGTCGACCTAAACATTGTCGATCTAGACACTGTCGATTTGATGAACCACACCCGTATATATCCTTATACACAAAGAATTCCTAGGATATAAAAATAACTGGATATCAAGTAATTCTGGCCAAACTAGCCTATTAAGATACATAATATATGGCTATGGACTGCCTATACATTTATGAACTTTAAGAATAATTTGGAGCCATACAGTTTATCAGTATCAATCGAGGTGTCTTTCAGCTTTTTTAAAGTGCCATACATGCATAATTTATGTATATAAATGTGATTATTTTTATCTATATTTACTTTTTAATATATCTAATAAATGTGATTGGAATTTAAGCGCTCTCTTTTAAGTACCTTACATTACTAATGGGGGCACTACTAATGAGGGCATTGTAAAGGGGGCACTTCAAAAGGGGCATCACTCCTGGGGACATAAGGGGCACTACTACTGGGGGCATTGTATAAGGGGCACCACTACTGTGGGGTCTATATAAGGGGCGCTACCAGTACAGTGACATTGCATAAGGAGCACTACTACTGTGGGCATTATGTGTATTAGGGGTGCTACTACTGTGGGCATTATGTGTATTAGGGGTGCTACTACTGTGGGCATTATTACTATTGTGTGACCACGCCCCTTTCGATTTGAGACCATGCCCCTTTGCCGCGCACAATACTTTTATTGCATGGGCGCCGGGGGGAGGAGGGGTGAGTTCCACCACCTCTCTAGGACCACTTTAAGCACTGGTGCCCTGTATTGTTCTAATGTGTGCTGTATGTACGGCGCTGCCAACCACATGTGGCGCCTTACAAATAAAATTAAATAATAATAATAAATAGTGTCAGTGAGTAAGGAAGGAAACAGAAGGTCTCTGTGGAGAGAGGAAGCATCGGAATAAGGATACAAGAGTAACACAGTTAGATATGACCCAACGTACAAACCCGCAGTTCCTCTATTCCTGTTACAGTAACACTGCGGTTTCTCTCTATACCTCTATGATACACGTGTGTATGTTGCATATGGAGTGTATAGGACAAGAGGTAAGTGCACACAGCTCTCTGAGTTTGGGCCAGGATGGGCTGGAGCAGCGTCGGACAAGGGCATGAAGGGCCCACCGGGGGGATGCAGTGATAGGGGCCCATACTTAGGGGTGTGGCCAGCCTACAAAGGGGGTGTGGCCAGCCTCCACAGAGGCATGAAATACACAATGGTCTAGTGCAGTGTAATACAACACATCTACCATGTATAATACAAGTGCACAGTCTGGAACCTGATCCCTAGAGGAAGGATTGGACTCTCAGGCAGTGGGGCCTACCGGTGGTTTCCCTGGTACCCCTGTGGGCCAGTCCGACCCTGCGCTGGAGGAAGCTTATGTCTCAGCTCTTACACCTGTCATACACAGAGAGGAGGGGGTATCACTGGTCACCAATGTGTTAGCCCTCGTCTGGAAACCTCCTAAATTTGTGCAAGGGTCTGTGTATTTCTCTGTGGCTTCTGGAGCACATTGGCCCTGTGGGCGGTGGGGCAGTTGCGCAGACGCATGGGATGACTTTGGTGAGGGGGATCCTACAGAAATACGGAGCGGGGACATCAGTGCTCCTAGGTTACTGTACAGAGCGGAACCGAGATTTCACCTCACAGAGTGACGTTCCTGTAATAATGACAAGGGGCGGAGACAGAGCCGGATTAAGGCAGGGGCATAGGGGGCAAGTACCCCCGGGCCCTCATCTCTAATGGGGCCCCCCAGCCGGAGCTGTTTTCATTTTCTTAAATGGCCGCCAGGAGGGGTTACAACAAAGTCAGGAATGTCTCACGAGTCAGCTGTGCAGTGCTCTCCCACACGCATGCAGTTGAGAGAAAAGCTGCTGCTGCGGGACTCTGGGAGCAGGCACAGAGGCAGGACGCGCTCTGACCAATGAGCATTCAGCAGCGCTGTCCTCTACTGCGTCTGTCACAGCTCCACGTGATAGAGGAAGGGGAAGAAACAACAGAGCGTGTGCATTTCCTCTCCCACCCTCCGCAGTCGGTTGGTTCTATATCGGAGGGGCTGAAGGGACCTTGTGACGTTTTGAGGGGAGGAGCAACGTCACCAGGGGGAGGAGCTACGGGTGAACAGGGTACCCGAAAAGTACGCTCGCCACGCTTCGGGCACGGTGGCTCGCTCCGCTCCGCTTCGCTCACCACCTAATTACTAAAGGTAATAGTTGGTGGCGTGGATAGTAGAGGAACTATCCCGCTGGCCTAGCTCCTCCCCCTTGCGCCGTAACTCCTCCCCCTTACGGAAAAGGTCCCTTAGCCCACTTGATTCTAGCATCTACCCTCCGCAGTCCCCATCCAGTCTGCTCCGCACAGGCACATAATGACTGAGTAAACATCCGAGCAGGGAGAAGCTGTAGATGCCGGCCTGATCAGTGGTATAGGAGATAAGGTACACAGCAGTAAAAGCCTGTCTGACAGCACACAAAGCTCAGTATAGTGCACACTGCAGAGCAAAGGGAGAAGGAGATGGGCATATTGGGTGAGGGAGAGTATGGGAAGGTGGGAGGTAAGAGGGCTACTGCTTGGATGACAGAAATATACAGCCACTGCACAGGAGGGGAGGTAGAGAGACTGGAAGGAGGATCCTTCTTGGTCTTAAAGAGCTAACACAGATAAAGGTAGATTCCTCAGTCACAGCCAGCAGCATGTCCCACAATTAGCCCCAGCAAGAGCTGCACTATTATTATTATTATTATTATTAAGCTGTATTTATAGGGCGTCACATGTCTGCAGCACTGATCAACTAGGTTTTCGACCATTGAAAGAGGCTTGAAGAAGTGGGGGTGGAGCCCTGGGGCAGAGAGTCCACGGAGGAGTTGGCAAGAGTATTTGATGATGAAACAGGAGGAATCACACTCCTTTACACAGAGGGGTTAGATGTATTTTAAGGCAACAGGGGAGAAAGCAGTAACTGTACACTTTAAGGTGGTCTTTCCGAGTTGATCGCTCGCTAGCAGTTTTTAGCAGCCGTGCAAACGCTATGCCGCCGCCCTCTGGGAGTGTATTTTAGCTTAGCAGAAGTGCGAACGAAAGGATCGCAGAGCGGCAGCAAAATAATTTTGAGCAGTTTCAGAGTAGCTTCAGACCTGCGATCACTTCAGACTGTTCAGTTCCTGTTCACAAACACACCCTGCGTTCGCCCAGCTACGCCTGCGTTTTTCCTGGCACGCCTGCGTTTTCTCGATCACTCACTGAAAAAGGTCAGTTGACACCCAGAAACGCCCCTTTCCTGTCAATCACTCTGCGACCAGCAGTGAGACTGAAAAGCTTCACTAGACCCTGTGTGAAACTACATCTTTCGATGTAATATTACTTTCCGCGTGCGCATTGCGCCACATGCGCAGAAGTGCCTTTTTTTGCCTCATCGCTGCACAGCGAACGAATGCAGCTAGCGAACAACTCTGAATGACCCCCTAAGTGCGACAGTTACCAATCCTCCCCCATGTATTACTATGGTGGTGTTTTATAAGAGAACTGACATTATATGCGCTGCTAAATACAAGATAGCACAGCGATGTCCCCACCACTGCCGCCAGTATATGAACGGCGAGTTGGACTGACCGTTCAAACACCTGCAGCTATCGATTACGACAGCTGCAGGTGTCGTTTTGACTATACACCACAGCCAGGGACAGCTATAGTGGCTGCCAACTCCGGACTGCATGGAAGATCTTGCTTGGCTTGCAGGATCTCACACACGCCTAGTAGAGCTAGTGAGGAGGAGATACACAGTGCATCAGCACTAGGCCGATGCACTGTGGGCTTTGGCAGGGATCACTGAAGTGGGGAGTTTCCACTCCCCCATTCTGGCAGACAAAATGGTAATACATCTCGTCAGTACTGCTTCTGCTTCACTTTATAAAGAAGCAAAGAAAGAAGCGCTATAGCAGCACAATATGTGCCACATAATACTTCCATCCCAGAGTAACATAGAAACATAGAAATTGACAACCGATAACCACTTGGCCCATCTAGTCTGCCCTTTTTTATCTCTCTTTATTTTTTTATTTAGTATATTGTGCACCAGAGGTAGAAGCCATAGAGAGCTATGTACACATTCTCTGCACCCACTCACCCAACACCCCACCATGAAGTAGCAAATAACTCTCATGCTATTACCATCTCTGTGCCTAATTTATTTTTATCTTGAATCTCTATTTGTGGTTTCTCCATATCCACCTCCTGAAATGTTATTTCAAAACCCTATACTGATCTTAAGTTCATACACACTAGGCGATATTTTCAACGATATCGCTCATTTTGATCCTTCTGAGCGATATCATTTGTAATATCGCCCAGTGTGTATGCACTATATCGTTAACAATGCGCGCTCCCATGGGTCGTTAACGAGGTGTTCTGTCACCCATTCATGCAGGTCAATCTGACAAAGGACGTCACTGAATGCTATCATTAGCGATATCGCTCAGTGTGTATGCACTAGATCGATTGCCCAGGAGTTCAAGGGCAAACACCGACGATATCGCTCATGGAGCGTATCATCTAGTGTGTACCCGGCTTTAGCCTATGTTGACATACCCTATTTACTATAAAACTGTTATGTAATATTATCAGCTCCATCGGATCATTCCCACCCTCACTGCCCAAAAAGAGTTAGGGCCAGATGTACTAAGCCTTGAAAAGTGATAAAGTGGACAGACATAAAGTACCAGCCAATCAGCTCTTAGCTGCCATGTTACAAGCTGGGTTTGAAAAATGACAATTAGGAGTAGTTTATCATTCTCCACTTTATCACTTTTTAAAGGCTTAGTACATCTGCCCTTACTGCCCTTTTGCACCCTGGTATCCAAAGCTCTTTGAACCAAATACTGGGAGAACTGGAAAGCCTCACTTTCAGCTAGCGGCTGCCTCATGGAGGTGTGGGGGCACACAGCAGGCACAGCCAATCGGGTATTGCTGATAAGAGGGCCCAAAGTTTTAAGAGCCCCGGGCCCCCCAAAGGCTTAATCCGGCCCTGGGCGGAGAGGTCACAGTCCTGTGGAGTCACTTGCTGCGCGGCCGGGCTTTGGGCTCACATGTGACGGGCATATCTATAATGAGTGCAGGCTGTGTGGTTCACATGGGCCCCTGGATGTAGGTGGGCCCACACTGCACACCCTGCACGCACTTTTTTCAATACTCCGGAGTCCCGCATCGGCAGCTGCAGCGCTGCAGAAACCACCGGGAAAATGGTGGTGCGGCCATATTTCCATCGCTTTGTGCATGGAATGGTGCGGCAGCCATTTTCCAAGAGACCTGCGCATGCGCACTAGACTCCGGGACAGCGCTACGGTCTCCTAGTGACCCTAGTGCCCAGAGTCTATTGATGCGCCCCTGAACCCAACACTCATACACCCTGACACACACATACCCCAAAACACACACATGCAATGTTCTGGAGGAATGTTACAGCGCTCTTGTAATGTGGTAGGATAATGCCGGCCTTACGTTCCTACGGATTCATCTTGCACTGTCTGGGCCCTCAGTGATGGATAGGAAAAGACGCTGATCAACCCCAGCTCAGTGACCACCAATCTCCTAGGGATAAACGTTTTATTTTCCTGGATTCCTCCTCCAGAGGATGAGCGGCTGCACCTTTGTTAGCTGCAGCATCTAATCCCCACACACACATCAATTTTGCAGGACAAGAAATTCTACATTCAGCGACAGAAACCTTACGCACCAATCCTACTTATCTCTATCTCATATTCTGTGTAGCAAGTCATATGTGACATAATAGAAACATGTTGGAATATTGAAAAGAGACTGTTTGATGGTGGGCTGTAGCCATGTCCCTGTACCCCCAAAAATATAAAAATACAATAAGCAGTGCTACTCCCTGCACGGGCAGCAGCAGATCTAGGAAAGGGGGCGGGGCGATATGGACTTCTTTACCCCTCACACTGGCGCTCGTACGTCAGGGCCCTTGCCACTTGCCTTTCTGCCTAGGGCGTGTGGCTTCCTCAGTTAGGGGACAGGGAGCTGGCATGGGGGCTCCTTATTTTTATTACTGCGGCTCATTCTGCTCGCCTTCCCAACGAGGGGTAGAGCTAGGACTCAACCAAGAGAAGCTCCCCCCTCCATGCTCCTTGCAGGTGGGGCTTTCACTGTGTAGCGATGGGGCCCAAAAGTGCCCAATGCCCCCAGCAATCCATATAAGACCAGAGCAACAATGATCGAATTGTAATAGAACTTCAGATAACCAATTGAGTGATTATAAATCAACGTGCACTTTATTATAAGTTCAACAAACAACTAACAACAGTAATACTCAACTCTTGTCTCAGTTATCAGACAGCAGCGGTGATTCCTCCTCTTTACACAACATGTCATTCTTCTCATATCGAAGGAGCCCCGTAATTCTCATCACACGCTCGGATCAGGCCAAGATATACCACAGGCACCATTTTGTAGTTTAGGTCCTGTTAGAAGCTAAAGCTCTCTTGTCTACATTGTCTTATATACCATAAGCTGGGTGTTACTGCCGGATATTAACCCATATAAAGATGTACCAGTCACTGACTAGTACAAGAGATTATGGGGTCTACTTACTAAGCCTTGGACAGAGATAAAGTACCAGCCAATCAGCTCCTAACTGTCATTTTTCAAATGAACATGTGACATGGCAGTTGGAAGCTGATTGGCTGGTACTCTATCTCCGTCCACTTTATCTCCACCCAAAGCTTAGTAAATAGACTCCTAAAGCCTCTTTGTCTAGAATTGACCCATAATGCTTTGCTTCTCCAGTGGTCAGTATATTGGAATGTAGCACACACCCTGACACACATACAACCCAACACACAGACACCCGTACAAACCCTAACACAGTGATACAAAACAACACAGACATGAACACCAACACAAACACACACCTCAACATTCAGGCAGACACAGCAATGCCCACAGACCCAGATGAAATGACACAACCCAGACCCTGACAAATAAAAATGTCCTCACTATAAAACAATTTGGTATCCAGGTACCCGTTAACCGAAATATCCAGAAAACTGGAATAGTTCAGCCCTGTAGCGACGTCAAGACGTGGCCAGCATCATGCCGTCACTGGAGTCTGCGGCCAATCACAGACAGGTGGGGGAGTGGCTTTGCAGCCATTCCCTCACCGTCACTACTCCCGGGACCCGCCACCGAAACCCCAGATATTCTGTTAACCGGAAAAATCCCGTATTGAGAATGCTCCTGCTCCCGAGCATTCTGGGTATGGGATACTTGACCTGTACTTATAATTTGTAGTTATTACTTGACTTATTATATACTGCCTCTAGTCCCGCCCCTGTTCATGAACATATAGAAACAGTCGTGACATTATACACGCATGGCCCCCGTATTACAGCCTCGATGTGGACAGGTAACAGCGGCTCCAGGGGTACAGTCGGCATGGCAGTGCTACTTCCTACAAGGTGCGCAGTATATATACAGTAGATCAAGAAAATGACAGAATGAAAACAAAAAACACACATAAGCAAATAAACCAAATGTAATGGCATACGTAATGTAAACATAAAACACATCCAATTAAATAAAAAATGTTCTCCTCAGAGCTGGCCAGCGATAGAGAGGGCAATAATACACATTAATGGTCCAGGATGTCTCTAGGTGGCAATAATACACATCTGTGGTCCAGGATGCCTCTAGGTGGCAAAAATACACATTAATGGTCCAGGATACCTCTAGATGGCAATAATACACATTAATAGTCCAGGATACCTCTAGGTGGCAATAATACACATGTGTGGTGCAGGGTGCCTCTAGGTGGCAATAATACACATTAATGGTCCAGGATACCTCTAGGTGGCAATAATACACATTAATGGTCCAGGGTGCCTCTAGGTGGCAAAAATACACATTAATGGTCCAGGATACCTCTAGATGGCAATAATACACATTAATAGTCCAGGATACCTCTAGGTGGCAATAATACACATGTGTGGTGCAGGGTGCCTCTAGGTGGCAATAATACACATTAATGGTCCAGGAAACCTCTAGGTGGCAATAATACACATTAATGGTCCAGGGTGCCTCTAGGTGGCAAAAATACACATTAATGGTCCAGGATACCTCTAGATGGCAATAATACACATTAATAGTCCAGGATACCTCTAGGTGGCAATAATACACATGTGTGGTCCAGGGTGCCTCTAGGTGGCAATAATACACATTAATGGTCCAGGATACCTCTAGGTGGCAATAATACACATTAATGGTCTAGGATACCTTGAGGTGGCAATAATACACATTAATGATCCAGGATGTCTATAGGTGGCAATAATACACATGAAAGGTCCAGGATGCCTCTAGGTGGCAATAATACACATGAAAGGTCCAGGATGCCTCTAGGTGGCAATAATACACGTGAATGGTCCAGGATGCCTCTAGGTGGCAATAATATACATTAATGGTCCAGGATTCCTCTAGGTGGCAATAATACACATGAAAGGTCCAGGATGCCTCTAGGTGGCAATAATACACGTTAATGGTCCAGGATGCCTCTAGGTGGCAATAATACACGTTAATGGTCCAGGATGCCTCTAGATGAGAATAATATATATGAAATGTCCAGGATGCCTTTAAGTGCCAATAATACACGTGTGGTCCAGAATGCGTCTAGGTGCCAATAATACACATGAATGGTCCAGAATGCATCTAGGTAGCAACAATACACATGAATGGTCCAGGATGCCTCTAGGTGGCAATGATATACATAAATGGTCCATGATGCCTCTAGGTGGCCATAATACACATGAATGGTCCAGGATACCTCTAGGTGGCCATAATACACATGAATGGTCCAGGATACCTCTAGGTGGCAATAATATACATGAATGGTCCAGGATGCCTCTAGGTGGCAATAATACACATTAATGGTCCAGGATACCTCTAGGTGGCAATAATATACATTAATGGTCCAGGATGCCTCTAGGTGGCAATAATACACATGACTGGTCCAGGAGACCTCTAGGTGGCATTAATAATACATATGAAATGTCCAGGATGCCTCTAGATGACAATAATACATATTAATGGTCCAGGATGCCTCTAGATGACAATAATACACATGAAGGGAAAGCGTTTGTTGCACCTCCAATATTTACCTCTAGCACTTTGCATGCTGGACCTCCTTCCAGCATTTTACTAATTGTTCTTGTTCCAGCCCATGAACAACCAAAGCTTGACGGTACTGGCAGGCATCAAACTTTAGTCCATACACGTGAAAGCGAGCATCATGTTTGTAGGTCAGATTGGCTGCCAGAGCCAAGAAACCAAAATATACATCGTCCAATGGAAAAACGGGGATCTTCTGAGACATCTCATAGAGCAGCTTTGCTGAGAGCCCGGGGAAGATGAAGCCTCCACCCGACAGGAAGGTGGGATAGGTGTCGGATGGGAAGAGCGACTCAGAAACCTGATACTTGGAGAAGCGCATTACAGGTGAATGAGGCCTCAGGTATCCATATAGCACCTGTGGGCTGATGGTATGTTCTTTTATGTATCGGACCAATGCATGAGGATTGACGTACTCATCATCATCACCTGGAAATACAGGAGGAATATGTCAGTACAGGAATGTTTCACTATATGGTGTCAGTGCTTTCGCACCTGGTGAGTAGCTCCCTGCCTATGCAGCCTAGCTTCGAAAAGGCAGGCGGCAACACACATGTTTTTGGCCGCAGCAGCTGCATGTGATGTCACACAGCCACCACGCCCCCCGAAAATGGTTCAGACGCACCTGTGTTGTCTGGGCCGCGCCCCGAAAATGCTGCCGTGTGCGCTGGTGCTGCGCGTGTGCACACAGCATATGGCTTCAACCTGCGTCCTGGTCTGATTCGTCCGACACTACCAAATTGTTGGCTTTCAGTCTAATTTAACATGTTGTTTGCCGTTGGTAGCGCACACACTGCACGCTATGGTCCTAGTCGTTAGCGCCATTGTCGAAATTGAGTTGCATGTACAAATGACAGAGGACGTTGCTAACCACCCGCGTTAGCGTGCATCGCTAGCGACATAGGGCCTAATTCAGACCTGATCACACCTCTGCGAATTTGCAGAGGTCTGCAATCTGATAGTGTCTTTTGAAGACCAAGTAGAAGAGTACCCAATCCATGGTTGGTGAGGATGAAATTTATTTTTGATTTTTTAATAAAGGATTTCACCCTTCGGACTGCACATACTGTCATTATTGTAAATTTGTCTTTACCGTGCGACCACAGCTGTCAGTGGTCCTTAATGTCTGGGCATGCTGGTACTTGTTCTTCCACAAGTACTAACATGCCAAGGCAGGCTTGCTGGGACCTGTAGTCCTACTGTAAAGAAGAATATTGTTCTCTATTTGTACACTATTATCTCAGCAGTCAGCACCCACCTCCACCTGGGGTGCTGGAATATCCTTGGGCTTTCATACCAGGAATGGGGGTTCCTCAGGATGAGGGACACTTTTTTTAGGGGGTTTCCAACTTTCTAGGGAATTCCAGGCTTGGATGACTAGTTTGTGACTATTTTTTATGGTATGGCAGGGGTACCCCATAACTGTTTTTTATGGTATGGCAGGAGTACCCCATAATGTATGTCCCCTGCTATGCTGGTTCAGCCTGGTGTTGGCTATTGGAAAATCATGCTGAACTGTGCAGTCCTTTGGGCAAACCCGTCACTCACAGACAGGTCTGTTTATTTCTTCTTCTTCTTCTATGGTTTAATGTTGTCTAATTTTGTATTTTTCATGCAGCTTCCAGTTGGTTTTGATTTTAGTAAATCTCTGATTTGCAAAATCGATGGGATATCACAGAAAAACAAAAAATCACCCTTAAGTAAATATACTGCCATCACCCCAAACCTTTTCTTCCCCAACGCTCCTGCAAACCTTTTAACCTCATCCACAGCTCATCTTTTCCATGTCTCCCCTACTCATGAAACCTCTGCAATGCCAGATCACCCAGGACATTTTCATCTATAACTCCCTCAACCTCCTTGCTATCTTGGAAACCTGGCTATCTCCTACTGACACTACCTCTTCAGCTGCTCTATCCTATGGAGGCCTATCCTTCTCCCACACACCCAGACATGACAACCATCATGGTGGCAGCATTGGGTCTCTCCTACTCCTTAATTGCACCTTCCGCATCACTCTAATGTTCTTTCTTTATGATATACTTAACCCGCTCTTCCATCCTCATCACCTTTGCGTTATTATTATTATCATTATTATTATTATCATTATTATTACTACTTATCGTCCCTTAGGTCCTGCCACCCACAAATGGATCCTCTGGCTTCTCCCCTTTCTTTCATTTGACCTCTGCTACTACATCTTGGAGGACATTAGCATCCTGATCTAATATCTCTCCAACCCAGCTACCATCAATCATCTCTCCCACTCCTTCTCATTTTGCATTTACAAATGGACCTCCTCCCCCTCACAACAATGGTCACTCCCCTGTCCTGATTTTTTCTTTTCTCTGTACTGCTTCTACTCCCCCTCCCTCTTTTAAACCACCAACTACTATCCTTCAACATTACCTTTCCCCTCACTCCACCTTCCCACCCCAAGGCTACTCTTAATAGGCTGAATCTAATGCCCTTGACACCACCAGTTTCTCTGACTCTCTAAACTTCCTTTTCTCTCCCATTACTGCTGTCATTTTTCCTGAACAAACTATATCCTTCTATTACCATGTCCACACTATTGCAATTGACTCTGCTACCCAAACTGTTACCATAAATCTTCTACAGTCTCCTCTCCGACCCTGGCACTCGCCTTTGATCCATTATCTCAAAATACTCTTCTTCTTTAACCTCACAATAATTCTCATTCTATAGATCTGCTCTTTCATTTGCTAAACAATCCTTCTTCAAATCCCTCATCTCCTCCCATGCCTAAACTGTTCAGCACCTGTTTGCTATTTCAGCTCTCTCTTCTCCCTTCCCCCTACCATCCTCTCTCAATGGGATTTCTTTTTCCACCCACTTCACCTCCAAAATAGAATCCATCCATCACAACATCTCATCATTTCAGGCTCCACCTTACCCTCCTATCTGGGCTACCAACAGTGGTCTCGATCACCTTATCTCCAGGGCTAAAGTCTTTTTATTCCTCTACTCTCCAACTACCCCATGACCCCACTAAATCCAAGATCTTTTTATCCCTCCCCACTTTAGCTTGCTCCCACATCAGCCACCTGGTAAACTTGTATCTCTCCTCTGGCACCTTCCCTTCCTCCTACAAGCCTCCAAACCCTAAACTTCATTGAGCTTCATGACTCAGTTTCCTCCTGGTACACAGAGCCGGCCCTAACCAATATGATGCCCTAGGCAAGATTTTGGCTGGTGCCCCCTAGCACCGCCGCTAGTTCTGCAGGAGATGACTGGCATGAGTCAGTTGGCAGCTCTGCTAACATTGGTCGCCTTTTGCTTATGAAAATGCATCTTATTTGCATTACTATGTGGCTAGGACGCACAAGTAGCTTCTGCTGATTAAAATGATATGCAGTATACCTATATTCTGTGTGCGACTGCGGCTGTATCTGCATATGAAATGCTACATTACAGTGATTTCCAGGAGTACACTGCAACGTAGCATTTCATATGCAGATACAGACGCAGTCACACAGAATATAGGCATGCTGCATATCATTTTAATCAGCAGAAGCTGCTGGTGCCCCTAAGCATACCAAATGCCCTAGGCATTTGCCTAGTTTGCCTATGCCTAAGGCCGGCTCTGCTGGTACATCTCTTATTTGTCTATCTGTTACATTTCTGTCTACCCCCACCTCCTCTAATCCTCTACAACCAACTCCTCCTCTACTCCACTTTATCTTACTGTCAGTTCCCCAATGGTTCTATCCTTAGCCCACTTCTCTTATTACACTACTAATTTTCTGTCTGCAAGCTTAACAGTTACGTTGGACTTTGCTACCACCGCTATTCTGACAAAACCCAAGTTTACGTCTCTTCCCTGGATAATTCTCTCTCTGCACGCTTCCATGTAATTTCCATCTCATCCATCTCATTGTGGATGGGGGGACACTTTCTGAAACTCAATATTTCTAAAAATTAACTTACTATATTGTCTTATCCCCAGCTAAGGGCCCCTCTACTCCCTCTCTGTTGATAATGCCTCATTGCACACTGTACTGTAATTATGTATGTATTTGAATTTATTTACTGTCTGTATTAGTCTTAACTTTGCATTATGTTACTGTTATGTTAATTTTTAACCAGACTATTACTCCCCATAAGATGGGGAGAATATGTAAACATACTGTACACCAGCTAAGGGCCCCTCTACTCCCTCTCTGTTGATAATGCCTCTTTGCACACTGTACTGTAATTATGTATGTATATGAATTTATTTACTGTCTGTATTAGTCTGTAGTTATGTTGTCAGTTGTTTTATCCTTTTAAACGATACTATGAAACCACTGTGGTGCATTATAAATAAAAGAGAAGAAGAAAAGGAAAAAGAAGAAAAAGAAGAAAACGAAAAAGAAAAAAAAGAAAAAGAAAAAAAAGAAGAAAGAAAAAGAAGAGAAAGAAAAATAAAACGAAAAGGAAAAAGTAAAAGAAGAAAAAGAAAAAAAGAAGCGGAAGAAGAGGAAGAAGAATTATTATTATTATTATTATTATTGAGTCTTAAATATGACATGGTGGACCAATATATTTACATACTGACCTTTGTATACGAAAGACACCTCCGGGATGTTGTGGTGCAGCCATTCAAGGAAACAACGTTCCTTCAGAGATAGGTTGTGATGCCCCTCAGCAGAATCCCACTGCAGAATGTCACCAAATTCCCGGCTCTCTGTGGTCACCATTTCCATGTGCCCAAGCACATCTATCCGGCCCAACAGAAATATTGGCCTCACGCTGTAACCATCTATTTCCCATTTGCGAGCCCAAGTTTTTCTGAGGGCTTGTCTCCTGACTCCGGCCTGCGGGTGGGATTTGATTGCCAGAATGACAAGGTTCCTTGTTGCCTGGGTCTCTCTCTTTGGGTCATGAATGACTGAGCAGCGATAACTCTGTAGATAAGGAAACTCCACCAGGAATCGGGAGAGGTTCAAATGATAAGTGTGAACTCCATCATTAAGGGTCACGGACTCCCTCATAGGATGCAGGGTGAGGGGTGCAGCATTTTTGGTAGTGGTGAAATTGATGAACTTTAGCCAGAAATTCGATGAGTGATGTAATGATTTCCTTCTCGTCTTCTCAGTATACAAAAACATTGTTCTGATAAGCAGCATCAGGGTGAAAACCAGTAAAACGCTGTACAAGGCACGAACCTGGATCTTCATAGTAACCTTTCAACACAAACGGTGGAGATGGGTCTAAAAGAGAATCTGTAGAACACAAGACAATTCATATATACAACAATCCAATCATTCTCTCCATTGTTTCAATCACTACCCTGTTTTTTTTTTTTTAAGTAACCTTTCATAGCATTTCCCCTGAACATACCTACCTCCAGACTCTTGCTGCATTCCTGCATCCCAGCTTTCCAGTGACCCAATTCATCCGCTGTTATTTGGAGGACACAGACTGCAGCCCCATGATCCATCGGATAGGGGGGTCTCAGGAGTGGGTGCATGTGATGTCCAGGAGCCTGGAAGAGAAGGTTCTTAGCCTGCAAAAGGAAAAAAAAAACGAAGTATCTTGGGGGCAGGTGGGGAAGCAGGTGCCCAATACTATTGTGACTAGGGCCGTCTGATCCCTAAATCTGTTCCTGTTGTCAGCTTACAGTATCTGGAAGCCACCCTGTGACCATACCTCCAAACATGACCCTCTCCAGGAGGGACAGAATGCTCTGCTCCTGGACTTCCTTCTCAGTCTATGATTGCCATCACCTGTGCTGAAACACATAGGCGTGTGCAGAACATCTTATTAGGGGGTGCACCGTCGGAGTGGTGTTTAGCACCACCTACTGGGCATCTCTAGCACCGCATATTGGGCGTGTCTAGCATTGCCTATTGGCACTCAAAGCAATATAAACATATGCCCCATAGTGTCAGATACACATATGTCCCCAGCAGGGCCCCTTAATCAATATCCCCAGCGGTGCCATATACACATATGCCCCCAGCGGTACTAGATACACATATGCCCACAGCGGTGCCAGATCCACAAATGCCCCCAGTGGTGCCAGATACTCAAATACCCCCAGCGGTGGCAGATACACAAATGCCCCCCCTCGCGGTGCCAGATACACAAATGCCCCCAACGGTGCCAGATACACATGCCCCCAGTGGTGCCAGATACATATGCCCCTAGTGGTATCAGATCGACAAATGCCCCCAGCAGTGCCAGATACACATATGCCCCCAGCGTTGCCAGATACACATATGCCCCCAGCGTTGCCAGATACACATATGCCCCCAGCGTTGCCAGATACATATACCCCCAGTGGTGCCAAATACATATGCCACCAGTGGTGCCAGATACATATGCCCCCAGTTGTGCCAGATACACATGTCCCTAGTGGTGTCAGATACATATGCCCCCAGTGGTGCCAGATACACATGCCCCTAGCGGTGCCAGATACACAAATGCCCCCAGTGGTGCCAGATACATATGCCGCTAGCAGTGCCAGATACACATGCCCCTAGCAGTGCCAGTTACATATATGCCCCAATTTGTGCTCACCCGATTCCCGTCTCTGACGCTGAGGGGAGGAAGGCGCACCGCGCATCTCTCCTCACTTCACAGAGTCCCTGTCTCCGGCGGCCAATTGAAATATAGCGCCGGCTTATGAGCCAATCAAAGCTCATGGGCCGGCAGCCAATCAAGAGCCGGTCCACGAGCTCTGATTTGCTGACAGCCAGAGACATTTTAAATGACTGCCGGAGACAGGGAAACAGTGAGGGGCAGGAGAGACACGCGCAGCGCTCTCCTCCTTTCAGCGTCAAGAGACGGGAATCTGCGGCAGCAGGAGTTTGTGAGGGGGGGGGTTGCCGGACATTAGGGGGTGCCTGTGCGCCCCAGGCACCCCCCGTGCGCACACCTATGCTGAAACACCTTTCTTATCCATTAATCTGTTCAAAACAGGTGCCGGCAATAATAAATTAAGAGAAAAGTCCAGGAGCAGAGCATTGTGTCCTCCTGGAGAGGATCATGTTGGAAAGTATGCTGTGACATAGACATAGCCATGAAAATGGATGGTATCTACTCCAATTCTGTACATGAACTTGTCCTTGGGCTCTACCTGTATTATTATATCTCTCAGTCTGACCCTCTGCTGGAGGTTCCTCAGCTCCTCTGGCAGAAGATAAACAGTAAATAGATCCACATCAGATGGTGGAAAGTCAAAAGTTTGAACAGGTCAAAAGTTTGACAGGGTCAAAAGGCCAACATGGAAATTGTCATCACATGGTTTTCCATGATTGTTCATGACTTTTAGGATTGGGGTTAGGCACTTGGGGGAGAGTTAGTTTTAGACTGCCAGAAGGGACAGTAAGGTTTGGGCTGTGGAAGGGGATGGTTTAGGTTAGACACTAGTGAGGAGGGTTATGGTTAGGCACTAGGGGGAGGGTTACGCACTAGGGAGATGTTTTAGGCTAGACACTAGTGGGAAGGGTTAGCGTTAGGCACTAGGGGGATGGTTAGGGTTAGGCACTAGGGGGGAGGGTTAGGGTTAAATAATAAGGGAAGGGTTAGGCACTAGGGGGGGTTGAGGATAGGTACCAGGGGGAGGGTTATGGTTAGGAACTAGGAGGAGAGTTAGGCATTAAGGTTAGGGTTAGGCACTAATAGGGAGTGGTATGGTTAGGCACTAGGGGTTTTTAGGGTTAGGCACTAGGGGGGTTATGGTTAGGCACTAGGAGGAGGGTTAGGGTCAGGCAATTAGGGAAGGGTTAGGGTTAGGCATTAAGGGGAGGGTTAGGGTTAAGCACTAGGGGGAGGGTTAGGCATTAAGGGGACTGATAGGCACCGGGGGTGGGTTATGGTTAGGCACTAGGGGGGGTTAGGACCTCGGGGGAGGGGTAGGCACTAGGGGGGTGGGGTATGGTTAGGCACTGGGGGTTAGGTAATAGGGGGAGAGTTAGGGTTAGGCACTAGGGGGGAGGGTTATGGTTAGGCACTGGGGTTAGGTAATAGGGGGAGGGTTATGGTTAGGCACTGGGTGGGTTAGGGTTAGGAACTAGGGGGAGGATAGGCACTGGGGGGGAGGGTTATGGTTAGGCACTAGGGGGGTGGGGTATGGTTAGGCACTGGGGGTTAGGTAATAGGGGGAGGGTTATGGTTAGGCACTAGGGGGGGTTAGGGTTAGGAACTAGGGGGAGGGGTATTCACTGGGAGTTGGGTAATAGGGGGAGGGTTATGGTTAGCCACTGGGGGGGTTAGGGTTAGGAACTAGGGGGAGGGGTATGCACTGGGGGGGAGGGTTATGGTTAGGCCCTAGGGGGACGGTTAGGCAATAAGAGGAGGGTTTGGAATAAAGGGGAGGGTTAGGCACCGGTGGGGGGAGGGGGGGGGGGGGAGGTGAGTTAGGTTTAAATTAGAGATGTACGGGTTCAGATTTACCCGGATCTCACAATGGCATCTTATTGGCTCTCAGATGTCCGGTGTTTTGGACAGCCAATAAAAAAAATCTGGATAAATCCAAACTTGCGTTAATTTTGACATTAAAGGTCCATACACACTTAACGATAAAATGAGCGACGTCGCTCATTTTCCCCCTCCTTGAGTGACGTCGCTCATTTTATCGTCAAGTGTGTATGCCGCCAGCGACGACCGATGCGCGGCCCCGCGGGTCGGCAACGATCGTCGCTGTCGGTAGGGCATGCATGAAGGATATGGACTGTCATCCACGACCTTCATGCAGGGCTGGCGGGGGCGTGACGTCACTGAGCGATATGAGCTGTCATATCGCTCAGTGCGTACAGGCGGCCGCCGACCGGCCGGCCCGGGAGGGGGAAACGTTAGACGATGTCGCTCACAGAGCGACATCGTCTAATGTGTATGGGCCTTAAGAACTGAGTAAAACCGAACACGCACATCTCTAGTTTAAATAACACAAAAGAAAAGTGTCAACCTTTTCTGGGTCGACCATTTGCATGTTGACCTTTTGACCCATCGATCTAAATTCATTCTGACTATTTAACACTCCACCCTTTGACCCTGTCGGACTTTTATCTCTGCCGACCATCTGGTGTCTGTCACACAGTGAGGGTCAGTGTAGCATAGTGCTGTGACTATAGCAGAGTCGTAAGTAGACATTTTGGTGCCCTGGGCCAGAAAAAGCATTGGAACCCCCCCTTCATATTTTTCAAACCGGGACAGAAGGCGAGCCACCATTCAAACCCATGACCTTACACATTGCAGCCAGACCACTTACTCATGTAGCTATTTGCTCCTGTAAGGAAATATATATGAGAATTTTGAAATGTGTACATTAAAAAAAGGAGAGTGTGACTGAAGGTGCTTAGGGATGGGGAAGATGGCGACTGCCAGGTGATCTCAGGGATAAAAAAAAAAAAAAAGGAGGAAGTTGCAAGTGAAGTTGATTAAAACAGAAAATTGACAGGTACTGCAGAACAGCGCTCCCTGCCTTGTGGCGCCCTGTGCGGAGCACATGCCGCACCACCCTAGTTACGGTCCTGGATAACAGTATGTGGTTGAAATTCTGAAGGGTTCACAGGACAGGGTAGAATATTGGGGTGCTGGGGAGAAGGGGCAGCTGTGGCGCAATAACTGCGCATGTGTATGCACCGCAATGCGCAGGCGCGTTGCACGGGTACAAAGCGGATCGTTGCTGGGCGATGGATTTAACGAAGAATCCATTCGCGCAGCCAATCGCAAGAAGATTGACAGGAAGTGGGCGTTTGTGGGTGGCAACTGACCATTTTCTGGGAGTGGTTGGAAAAACGCAGGCGTGTCCAGGCGTCTGCAGGGCGGATGTCTGACGTCAGTTCCGGGGCCCGGACAGGCTGAAGTGATCGCAGCGGCTGAGTAAGTTCTGGGCTACTCAGAAACTGCACAATACTTTTTTGTACCGCTCGGCTGCACATGCGATCGCACACTTGCAAAGCAAAAATACACTCCCCTATGGGCGGCGACTATCTGATCGCAGCGCTGCAAAAAAAACCTAGCGAGCGATCAGGTCTGAATTAGGCCCAATATTCAACCCAGGTCCGTACAAACACATGCCAAATGAATGCAAATGATACGTTTACCAACCAAAGTGACAAAAACACGTTAATAGGTGTGTTAGGGAATTATAGTGGCACAGAGCGCAGCTGTGGCTGTGAAGGGTTAATTCCAGCTCTTCACGTTCCTTGCCACAAACCGTCTCATTACAGGGTCATAGCGGCTAACATAAAAGGAAAAGCAGAAATAGTTTTGCAATGAGCTGTGGGAGGAAGGCCGGGTGGGGTCTTATTTCCTTCCTTTATTGTACAGGGTGGTTCATAAGTGTGGAAACGAGTCAGGAAATATGAATCCAGCGTCTGCACACCTGAGACTCGAGAATGAATAAAGATACGTTAAAACGAAAAACACTGTTACTTTTTTGGTGAAATTCTGCATCTGCTTGATGTGTCACATGACTACTTGCCCAATTACAAAAACAGAGTTGCCTCCAAGATGGCCGACATGCCCTAAAAAGTTTTCCCCCACTCCCATCTCATATGTGTAGACGCTGGATTGATACTTCCTTGCTCATTTCTTTGTGATATGGGTGTTTCCACACTTATGGCTCACCCTGTATATATTTTCTTAAAATTAGAAGATCTTGGCCCTCATTCCGAGTTGTTCGCTCGTTGCCCATTTTCGCTATGCTGCGATTTGCTGGTAAATGCGCATGTGCATGCTACGCAGCGCGCATGCGCTAAGTTATTTAACTAAAAACTTAGCAGTTTTGCTGGTGTTCGTACAACGCTTTTCAGTCGCACTGCTGATCGGTAAATGATTGACAGGAAAGGGGCGTTTCTGGGAGGTAACTGAGCGTTTTCCAGGAGTGTGCTAAAAAACGCAGGCGTGTCAGGCAAAAACGCAGGAGTGTCTGGAGAAACGGGGGAGTGGCTGGCCGAACGCAGGGCGTGTTTGTGACGTCAAGCCAGGAACTAAACGGACTGAGGTGATCGCAATCTGTGAGTAGGTCTGGAGCTACTCAGAAACTGCAGGGAATTATTTAGTAGCAATTCTGCTAATCTTTCGTTCGCTATTCTGCTAAGCTAAGATACACTCCCAGAGGGCGGCGGCCTAGCGTGTGCAATGCTGCTAAAAGCAGCTAGCGAGCGAACAACTCGGAATGAGGGCACTTGTTCTGATAAAACATTGCCGGGCGCACCGCTTGTGTAGCAATCAGCAGCTGGTGTCCAGCATTTTGTTTTTGCGCGTCGGATCTGACTCATAGGAGGGTGGGAACGCGGCTGCGCTGTCCTCGGGGCATCACGATGGCACCAGCTGCAGAGATCTCGCTAGAAGCCGGCAGTAAAGCTGCAGTGAGGCAGCGCTTGTGTGTGAAGTCCAGCCTGCCTCCAGGGGATCCGTGCACCGGCCACGAGAAAACGCGTCTGACTGACAATCAGCACAGCGGAGTGGGGAGTGCACCTGTCTATTCCTGCAATGCTTACCCTGCTTACCGCATCACGCCGACCCTGTCTCTCTCATCCACACTCATTAAGGTCTCCCACTCCCTGTTAGATGATTGTATTCGGGCTTCACCCACTCTGAGCAATGACACTCTTGCACAATAAGACTTTCCTCTAGTCTCTAAACCTCCAAGCAATCACCTCTTTTACACTCCCATCTATACTATTCTACCCAATTATCTAACCCTGATCTATTCTGTACAATAACCCCCAGCATCCTATTATCCCCAGTTTTCCCCACATACCTCTATCCTTTCTTGCTCAACCACCTCCTATATTATTTTCTACCATATTTACTCCTCTATTCTGGCTGAATGGACACAGCATAGTCACTTGTGTATGGACACAGCATAGTCACTTGTGGATGGACACAGCACAGTCACTTGTGGTTACACAGCATAGTCACTTGTGGATGGACACAGCACAGTCACTTGTGGATGGACACAGCAAAGTCACTTGTGGATGGACACAGCAAAGTCACTTGTGGATGGACACAGCAAAGTCACTTGTGGATGGACACAGCAAAGTCACTTGTGGATGGACACAGCAAAGTCACTTGTGGATGGACACAGCACAGTCACTTGTGGTTACACAGCACAGTCACTTGTGGATGGACACAGCACAGTCACTTGTGGATGGACACAGCAAAGTCACTTGTGGATGGACACAGCAGTCACTTGTGGATGGACACAGCAAAGTCACTTGTGGATGGACACAGCAGTCACTTGTGGATGGACACAGCAAAGTCACTTGTGGATGGACACAGCATAGTCACTTGTGGATGGACACAGCACAGTCACTTGTGGATGGACACAGCAAAGTCACTTGTGGATGGACACAGCATAGTCACTTGTGGTTACACAGCATAGTCACTTGTGGATAGACACAGCACAGCCGCTTGATGGACACATCACAGTCACTTGTATATGGACACAGCACAGTCACTTGTGTATGGACACAGCACAGTCACTTGTGTATGGACACAGCACAGCCGCTTGATGGACACAGCACAGTCACTTGTGTATAGACACAGCACAGTCACTTGTATATGGACACAGCACAGTCACTTGTGTGACACAGCACAGTCACTTGTGTATGGACACAGCACAGTCACTTGTGTATGGACACAGCACAGTCACTTGTGTATGGACACAGCACAGTCAATTGTGGATGGACACAGCACAGTCACTTGTGGATGGACACAGCACAGTCACTTGTGTATGGACACAACACAGTCACTTGTGGATGGACACAGCACAGTCACTTGTGGATGGACACAGCACAGTCACTTGTGTATGGACACAACACAGTCACTTGTGTATGGACACAGCACAGTCACTTGTGTATGGACACAGCATAGTCACTTGTGGATGGACACAGCACAGTCACTTGTGTATGGACACAGCAGTCACTTGTGGATGGACACAGCACAGTCACTTGTGGATGGACACAGCACAATCACTTGTGGATGGACACAGCACAGTCACTTGTGTATGGACACAGCACAGCCACTTGTGGATGGACACAGCAGAGTCACTTGTGTATAGACACAGCACAGTCACTTGTGTATGGACACAGCACAGTCACTTGTGTATGGACACAGCAGTCACTTGTGGATGGACACAGCACAGTCACTTGTGTATGGACACAGCACAGTCACCTGTGGATGGACACAGCACAGTCACTTGTGTGACACAGCACAGTCACTTGTGGATGGACACAGCACAGTCACTTGTGTATGGACACAGCACAGTCACTTGTGTATGGACACAGCACAGTCACTTGTGGATGGACACAGCACAGTCACTTGTGGATGGACACAGCACAATCACTTGTGGATGGACACAGCACAGTCACTTGTGTATGGACACAGCACAGCCACTTGTGGATGGACACAGCAGAGTCACTTGTGTATAGACACAGCACAGTCACTTGTGTATGGACACAGCACAGTCACTTGTGTATGGACACAGCAGTCACTTGTGGATGGACACAGCACAGTCACTTGTGGATGGACACAGCACAGTCACTTGTGTATGGACACAGCACAGTCACTTGTGGATGGACACAGCACAGTCACTTGTGTGACACAGCACAGTCACTTGTGGATGGACACAGCACAGTCACTTGTGTATGGACACAGCACAGTCACTTGTGTATGGACACAGCACAGTCACTTGTGGATGGACACAGCACAGTCACTTGTGGATGGACACAGCACAGTCACTTGTGGATGGACACAGCACAGTCACTTGTGTGACACAGCATAGTCACTTGTGTGACACAGCATAGTCACTTGTGTATGGACACAGCACAGTCACTTGTGGATGGACACAGCACAGTCACTTGTGTGACACAGCACAGTCACTTGTGGATGGACACAGCACAATCACTTGTGTATGGACACAGCACAGCCACGTGTGGATGGACACAGCACATTCACTTGTGGATGGACACAGCACAGTCACGTGTGTATGGACACAGCACAGTTACTTGTGTGACACAGCACAGCCACGTGTGGATGGACACAGCACAGTCACTTGTGTGACACAGCACAGTCACTTGTGGATGGACACAGCACAGTCACTTGTGTATGGACACAGCACAGTCACTTGTGTATGGACACAGCACAGTCACTTGTGGATGGACACAGCACAGTCACTTGTGGATGGACACAGCACAGTTACTTGTGTGACACAGCACAGCCACGTGTGGATGGACACAGCACAGTCACTTGTGGATGGACACAGCACAGTCACTTGTGGATGGACACAGCACAGTCACTTGTGTATGGACACAGCATAGTCACTTGTGGATGGACACAGCACAGTCACTTGTGTATGGACACAGCAGTCACTTGTGGATGGACACAGCACAGTCACTTGTGGATGGACACAGCACAATCACTTGTGGATGGACACAGCACAGTCACTTGTGTATGGACACAGCACAGCCACTTGTGGATGGACACAGCAGAGTCACTTGTGTATAGACACAGCACAGTCACTTGTGTATGGACACAGCACAGTCACTTGTGTATGGACACAGCAGTCACTTGTGGATGGACACAGCACAGTCACTTGTGGATGGACACAGCACAGTCACTTGTGTATGGACACAGCACAGTCACTTGTGGATGGACACAGCACAGTCACTTGTGTGACACAGCACAGTCACTTGTGGATGGACACAGCACAGTCACTTGTGTATGGACACAGCACAGTCACTTGTGTATGGACACAGCACAGTCACTTGTGGATGGACACAGCACAGTCACTTGTGGATGGACACAGCACAGTCACTTGTGGATGGACACAGCACAGTCACTTGTGGATGGACACAGCACAGTCACTTGTGGATGGACACAGCACAGTCACTTGTGTGACACAGCATAGTCACTTGTGTGACACAGCATAGTCACTTGTGTATGGACACAGCACAGTCACTTGTGGATGGACACAGCACAGTCACTTGTGTGACACAGCACAGTCACTTGTGGATGGACACAGCACAATCACTTGTGTATGGACACAGCACAGCCACGTGTGGATGGACACAGCACAGTCACTTGTGGATGGACACAGCACAGTCACGTGTGTATGGACACAGCACAGTTACTTGTGTGACACAGCACAGCCACGTGTGGATGGACACAGCACAGTCACTTGTGTGACACAGCACAGTCACTTGTGGATGGACACAGCACAGTCACTTGTGGATGGACACAGCACAGTCACTTGTGTATGGACACAGCACAGTCACTTGTGGATGGACACAGCACAGTCACTTGTGTATGGACACAGCACAGTCACTTGTGGATGGACACAGCACAGTCACTTGTGGATGGACACAGCACAGTTACTTGTGTGACACAGCACAGCCACGTGTGGACGGACACAGCACAGTCACTTGTGGATGGACACAGCACAGTCACTTGTGGATGGACACAGCACAGTCACTTGTGTATGGACATATGAGATGAGACATGAGACGGAACAATGCAGAAGAACTGAAGGCCGCTATTGTAGCATCCATGTCTTCCATAACACCTCAGCAGTGCCACCGGCTGATAGAATCCACGCCACACCGCATTGAGGCAGTAATTCATGCAAAAGGGCCCAAACCAAGTACTGAGTACATATCCGTGATTATACTTTTCAGAGGGCCGACATTTCCGTATTTATACTCCTTTTTTTAATGAGTTTATGTAATATTCTAATTTTCTGAGATTTGGGATTTTCTTAAGCTGTAAACCACAATCATCAAAATGATAACAGATAAAGGCTTGAAATATCTCACTTTGCATGTAATGACTCTATATAATATATGTTTCACCTTTTAGTTGAATTACTGAAATAAATGAACTTTTGCACGATATTCTAATTTTCTGCGTTTCACCTGTATACAGAGGTTAGTCAGGAAGCTACTGTACAAAGCGGCTAATTCACACCTGATCGCTAGGCTGCGTCTTCGTACAGCGGACGATCAGGTCTAAACTGCGCATGTGTATGCACCCCAATGCGCAGGCGCGTTGCACGGGTACAAAGCGGATCGCCGCTCAGCGATGGGTTTTTGCAAGGAATCCATTCGTGTTTGTGGGTGGCAACTGACTGTTTTCTGGGTGTATTTGGAAAAACGCAGGCGTTCTCAAGCGTTTGCAGGGCGGGTGTCTGACATCAATTCCAGTCCTGGACAGGCTGGTGTGATCGCAGCGGCTGAGTAAGTCCTGGTCTACTCAGAGACTGCACAAAATCTTTTTGTACAACTCTGCTACACATGCGTTCGCACACTTGCACAGCTAAAATACACTCCCCGTGGAGCGGCCGACGACTGTGGCTATACACCGCAAGCTGTATCTTTAGCCGGAACAAAGCTGGATATGTGGTCTCAGTCTGCTCGAGCCAGAACAAACCAAATGTGGTAGGACAGCCCCCGGCTGAGATCACCTATACTATACCTATCATACTATTGGAGGAGACTCTGTTTAAAAAGCAGAATGTGGACCACAGGGACATACCTTCTGATGAAACCGTTCTAATGCTATAACGGAGAAACATGTTAAGGAAATTGGCACTGGTGCTGAGAGTAAACGGATTGTTTTGGACTGTTGGCCTCCACTTGCTTCAGATATCTAGCTACACACGGGCGCATCACAGCCGTATGACAGGTGATCTCAGCCGGGGGCTGTCCTACCACATTTGGTTTGTTCTGGCTCGAGCAGACTGAGACCACATATCCAGCTTTGTTCCTGCTAAAGATACAGCTTGCGGTGTATAGCCACAGTCGTCGGCCGCTCCATTCAATAAGAAGCATCACGTACCAGCCTGCGGTGAGGTGAGGTGAAAACATTGCACTGACCTTACCGGTCACTGTAATGTGTATAAACCCCATACCACGCCAGCAGTATTAAAGTGAAGTACAGTAGAGCGGCAAATGGTTAATACCGGGTCCTGGTGAGTGCACACATCAGGATATTTTGGATCTAATGACTGCAGCTTTTGTATCCATTTAAACATCTGGACTCTCAATTATAGCAAACTTGCTATAGTCAGTGTATATATCGGGATCCCGTCTGAAGATCGACAGTGTCTAGGTAGACAATGTTTAGGTCGACCACTATATGTCGTCAGTCACTAGGTCGACATGGATGGAAGGTTGACAGGGTTTCTAGGTCGACATGTGCTAGGTCGACAGGTCTAAAGGTCGTCATGAGTTTTTCACATTTTTTTCTTTTTTAAATTTTTTTCATACTTAACGATCCATGTGGACTACGATTGGAACGGTAAAGTGTGCCGAGCGAAGCGGTAGCTGAGCGAAGGCACCATGCCCGAAGCATGGCGAGCGAAGCGAGCCATGCGAGGGGACGCGGTGCACTAATTTGGGATCCCGGTCATCCTACGAAGAAAACGACACCCAAAAAAAAAATTCCTCATGTCGACCTTTGGACCTGTCGACCTAGCACATGTTGACCTAGAAACCCTGTCGACCTTCCATCCATGTCGACCTATAGTGGTCGACCTAAACATTGTCGATCTAGACACTGTCGATTTGATGAACCACACCCGTATATATCCTTATACACAAAGAATTCCTAGGATATAAAAATAACTGGATATCAAGTAATTCTGGCCAAACTAGCCTATTAAGATACATAATATATGGCTATGGACTGCCTATACATTTATGAACTTTAAGAATAATTTGGAGCCATACAGTTTATCAGTATCAATCGAGGTGTCTTTCAGCTTTTTTAAAGTGCCATACATGCATAATTTATGTATATAAATGTGATTATTTTTATCTATATTTACTTTTTAATATATCTAATAAATGTGATTGGAATTTAAGCGCTCTCTTTTAAGTACCTTACATTACTAATGGGGGCACTACTAATGAGGGCATTGTAAAGGGGGCACTTCAAAAGGGGCATCACTCCTGGGGACATAAGGGGCACTACTACTGGGGGCATTGTATAAGGGGCACCACTACTGTGGGGTCTATATAAGGGGCGCTACCAGTACAGTGACATTGCATAAGGAGCACTACTACTGTGGGCATTATGTGTATTAGGGGTGCTACTACTGTGGGCATTATGTGTATTAGGGGTGCTACTACTGTGGGCATTATTACTATTGTGTGACCACGCCCCTTTCGATTTGAGACCATGCCCCTTTGCCGCGCACAATACTTTTATTGCATGGGCGCCGGGGGGAGGAGGGGTGAGTTCCACCACCTCTCTAGGACCACTTTAAGCACTGGTGCCCTGTATTGTTCTAATGTGTGCTGTATGTACGGCGCTGCCAACCACATGTGGCGCCTTACAAATAAAATTAAATAATAATAATAAATAGTGTCAGTGAGTAAGGAAGGAAACAGAAGGTCTCTGTGGAGAGAGGAAGCATCGGAATAAGGATACAAGAGTAACACAGTTAGATATGACCCAACGTACAAACCCGCAGTTCCTCTATTCCTGTTACAGTAACACTGCGGTTTCTCTCTATACCTCTATGATACACGTGTGTATGTTGCATATGGAGTGTATAGGACAAGAGGTAAGTGCACACAGCTCTCTGAGTTTGGGCCAGGATGGGCTGGAGCAGCGTCGGACAAGGGCATGAAGGGCCCACCGGGGGGATGCAGTGATAGGGGCCCATACTTAGGGGTGTGGCCAGCCTACAAAGGGGGTGTGGCCAGCCTCCACAGAGGCATGAAATACACAATGGTCTAGTGCAGTGTAATACAACACATCTACCATGTATAATACAAGTGCACAGTCTGGAACCTGATCCCTAGAGGAAGGATTGGACTCTCAGGCAGTGGGGCCTACCGGTGGTTTCCCTGGTACCCCTGTGGGCCAGTCCGACCCTGCGCTGGAGGAAGCTTATGTCTCAGCTCTTACACCTGTCATACACAGAGAGGAGGGGGTATCACTGGTCACCAATGTGTTAGCCCTCGTCTGGAAACCTCCTAAATTTGTGCAAGGGTCTGTGTATTTCTCTGTGGCTTCTGGAGCACATTGGCCCTGTGGGCGGTGGGGCAGTTGCGCAGACGCATGGGATGACTTTGGTGAGGGGGATCCTACAGAAATACGGAGCGGGGACATCAGTGCTCCTAGGTTACTGTACAGAGCGGAACCGAGATTTCACCTCACAGAGTGACGTTCCTGTAATAATGACAAGGGGCGGAGACAGAGCCGGATTAAGGCAGGGGCATAGGGGGCAAGTACCCCCGGGCCCTCATCTCTAATGGGGCCCCCCAGCCGGAGCTGTTTTCATTTTCTTAAATGGCCGCCAGGAGGGGTTACAACAAAGTCAGGAATGTCTCACGAGTCAGCTGTGCAGTGCTCTCCCACACGCATGCAGTTGAGAGAAAAGCTGCTGCTGCGGGACTCTGGGAGCAGGCACAGAGGCAGGACGCGCTCTGACCAATGAGCATTCAGCAGCGCTGTCCTCTACTGCGTCTGTCACAGCTCCACGTGATAGAGGAAGGGGAAGAAACAACAGAGCGTGTGCATTTCCTCTCCCACCCTCCGCAGTCGGTTGGTTCTATATCGGAGGGGCTGAAGGGACCTTGTGACGTTTTGAGGGGAGGAGCAACGTCACCAGGGGGAGGAGCTACGGGCGAACAGGGTACCCGAAAAGTACGCTCGCCACGCTTCGGGCACGGTGGCTCGCTCCGCTCCGCTTCGCTCACCACCTAATTACTAAAGGTAATAGTTGGTGGCGTGGATAGTAGAGGAACTATCCCGCTGGCCTAGCTCCTCCCCCTTGCGCCGTAACTCCTCCCCCTTACGGAAAAGGTCCCTTAGCCCACTTGATTCTAGCATCTACCCTCCGCAGTCCCCATCCAGTCTGCTCCGCACAGGCACATAATGACTGAGTAAACATCCGAGCAGGGAGAAGCTGTAGATGCCGGCCTGATCAGTGGTATAGGAGATAAGGTACACAGCAGTAAAAGCCTGTCTGACAGCACACAAAGCTCAGTATAGTGCACACTGCAGAGCAAAGGGAGAAGGAGATGGGCATATTGGGTGAGGGAGAGTATGGGAAGGTGGGAGGTAAGAGGGCTACTGCTTGGATGACAGAAATATACAGCCACTGCACAGGAGGGGAGGTAGAGAGACTGGAAGGAGGATCCTTCTTGGTCTTAAAGAGCTAACACAGATAAAGGTAGATTCCTCAGTCACAGCCAGCAGCATGTCCCACAATTAGCCCCAGCAAGAGCTGCACTATTATTATTATTATTATTATTAAGCTGTATTTATAGGGCGTCACATGTCTGCAGCACTGATCAACTAGGTTTTCGACCATTGAAAGAGGCTTGAAGAAGTGGGGGTGGAGCCCTGGGGCAGAGAGTCCACGGAGGAGTTGGCAAGAGTATTTGATGATGAAACAGGAGGAATCACACTCCTTTACACAGAGGGGTTAGATGTATTTTAAGGCAACAGGGGAGAAAGCAGTAACTGTACACTTTAAGGTGGTCTTTCCGAGTTGATCGCTCGCTAGCAGTTTTTAGCAGCCGTGCAAACGCTATGCCGCCGCCCTCTGGGAGTGTATTTTAGCTTAGCAGAAGTGCGAACGAAAGGATCGCAGAGCGGCAGCAAAATAATTTTGAGCAGTTTCAGAGTAGCTTCAGACCTGCGATCACTTCAGACTGTTCAGTTCCTGTTCACAAACACACCCTGCGTTCGCCCAGCTACGCCTGCGTTTTTCCTGGCACGCCTGCGTTTTCTCGATCACTCACTGAAAAAGGTCAGTTGACACCCAGAAACGCCCCTTTCCTGTCAATCACTCTGCGACCAGCAGTGAGACTGAAAAGCTTCACTAGACCCTGTGTGAAACTACATCTTTCGATGTAATATTACTTTCCGCGTGCGCATTGCGCCACATGCGCAGAAGTGCCTTTTTTTGCCTCATCGCTGCACAGCGAACGAATGCAGCTAGCGAACAACTCTGAATGACCCCCTAAGTGCGACAGTTACCAATCCTCCCCCATGTATTACTATGGTGGTGTTTTATAAGAGAACTGACATTATATGCGCTGCTAAATACAAGATAGCACAGCGATGTCCCCACCACTGCCGCCAGTATATGAACGGCGAGTTGGACTGACCGTTCAAACACCTGCAGCTATCGATTACGACAGCTGCAGGTGTCGTTTTGACTATACACCACAGCCAGGGACAGCTATAGTGGCTGCCAACTCCGGACTGCATGGAAGATCTTGCTTGGCTTGCAGGATCTCACACACGCCTAGTAGAGCTAGTGAGGAGGAGATACACAGTGCATCAGCACTAGGCCGATGCACTGTGGGCTTTGGCAGGGATCACTGAAGTGGGGAGTTTCCACTCCCCCATTCTGGCAGACAAAATGGTAATACATCTCGTCAGTACTGCTTCTGCTTCACTTTATAAAGAAGCAAAGAAAGAAGCGCTATAGCAGCACAATATGTGCCACATAATACTTCCATCCCAGAGTAACATAGAAACATAGAAATTGACAACCGATAACCACTTGGCCCATCTAGTCTGCCCTTTTTTATCTCTCTTTATTTTTTTATTTAGTATATTGTGCACCAGAGGTAGAAGCCATAGAGAGCTATGTACACATTCTCTGCACCCACTCACCCAACACCCCACCATGAAGTAGCAAATAACTCTCATGCTATTACCATCTCTGTGCCTAATTTATTTTTATCTTGAATCTCTATTTGTGGTTTCTCCATATCCACCTCCTGAAATGTTATTTCAAAACCCTATACTGATCTTAAGTTCATACACACTAGGCGATATTTTCAACGATATCGCTCATTTTGATCCTTCTGAGCGATATCATTTGTAATATCGCCCAGTGTGTATGCACTATATCGTTAACAATGCGCGCTCCCATGGGTCGTTAACGAGGTGTTCTGTCACCCATTCATGCAGGTCAATCTGACAAAGGACGTCACTGAATGCTATCATTAGCGATATCGCTCAGTGTGTATGCACTAGATCGATTGCCCAGGAGTTCAAGGGCAAACACCGACGATATCGCTCATGGAGCGTATCATCTAGTGTGTACCCGGCTTTAGCCTATGTTGACATACCCTATTTACTATAAAACTGTTATGTAATATTATCAGCTCCATCGGATCATTCCCACCCTCACTGCCCAAAAAGAGTTAGGGCCAGATGTACTAAGCCTTGAAAAGTGATAAAGTGGACAGACATAAAGTACCAGCCAATCAGCTCTTAGCTGCCATGTTACAAGCTGGGTTTGAAAAATGACAATTAGGAGTAGTTTATCATTCTCCACTTTATCACTTTTTAAAGGCTTAGTACATCTGCCCTTACTGCCCTTTTGCACCCTGGTATCCAAAGCTCTTTGAACCAAATACTGGGAGAACTGGAAAGCCTCACTTTCAGCTAGCGGCTGCCTCATGGAGGTGTGGGGGCACACAGCAGGCACAGCCAATCGGGTATTGCTGATAAGAGGGCCCAAAGTTTTAAGAGCCCCGGGCCCCCCAAAGGCTTAATCCGGCCCTGGGCGGAGAGGTCACAGTCCTGTGGAGTCACTTGCTGCGCGGCCGGGCTTTGGGCTCACATGTGACGGGCATATCTATAATGAGTGCAGGCTGTGTGGTTCACATGGGCCCCTGGATGTAGGTGGGCCCACACTGCACACCCTGCACGCACTTTTTTCAATACTCCGGAGTCCCGCATCGGCAGCTGCAGCGCTGCAGAAACCACCGGGAAAATGGTGGTGCGGCCATATTTCCATCGCTTTGTGCATGGAATGGTGCGGCAGCCATTTTCCAAGAGACCTGCGCATGCGCACTAGACTCCGGGACAGCGCTACGGTCTCCTAGTGACCCTAGTGCCCAGAGTCTATTGATGCGCCCCTGAACCCAACACTCATACACCCTGACACACACATACCCCAAAACACACACATGCAATGTTCTGGAGGAATGTTACAGCGCTCTTGTAATGTGGTAGGATAATGCCGGCCTTACGTTCCTACGGATTCATCTTGCACTGTCTGGGCCCTCAGTGATGGATAGGAAAAGACGCTGATCAACCCCAGCTCAGTGACCACCAATCTCCTAGGGATAAACGTTTTATTTTCCTGGATTCCTCCTCCAGAGGATGAGCGGCTGCACCTTTGTTAGCTGCAGCATCTAATCCCCACACACACATCAATTTTGCAGGACAAGAAATTCTACATTCAGCGACAGAAACCTTACGCACCAATCCTACTTATCTCTATCTCATATTCTGTGTAGCAAGTCATATGTGACATAATAGAAACATGTTGGAATATTGAAAAGAGACTGTTTGATGGTGGGCTGTAGCCATGTCCCTGTACCCCCAAAAATATAAAAATACAATAAGCAGTGCTACTCCCTGCACGGGCAGCAGCAGATCTAGGAAAGGGGGCGGGGCGATATGGACTTCTTTACCCCTCACACTGGCGCTCGTACGTCAGGGCCCTTGCCACTTGCCTTTCTGCCTAGGGCGTGTGGCTTCCTCAGTTAGGGGACAGGGAGCTGGCATGGGGGCTCCTTATTTTTATTACTGCAGCTCATTCTGCTCGCCTTCCCAACGAGGGGTAGAGCTAGGACTCAACCAAGAGAAGCTCCCCCCTCCATGCTCCTTGCAGGTGGGGCTTTCACTGTGTAGCGATGGGGCCCAAAAGTGCCCAATGCCCCCAGCAATCCATATAAGACCAGAGCAACAATGATCGAATTGTAATAGAACTTCAGATAACCAATTGAGTGATTATAAATCAACGTGCACTTTATTATAAGTTCAACAAACAACTAACAACAGTAATACTCAACTCTTGTCTCAGTTATCAGACAGCAGCGGTGATTCCTCCTCTTTACACAACATGTCATTCTTCTCATATCGAAGGAGCCCCGTAATTCTCATCACACGCTCGGATCAGGCCAAGATATACCACAGGCACCATTTTGTAGTTTAGGTCCTGTTAGAAGCTAAAGCTCTCTTGTCTACATTGTCTTATATACCATAAGCTGGGTGTTACTGCCGGATATTAACCCATATAAAGATGTACCAGTCACTGACTAGTACAAGAGATTATGGGGTCTACTTACTAAGCCTTGGACAGAGATAAAGTACCAGCCAATCAGCTCCTAACTGTCATTTTTCAAATGAACATGTGACATGGCAGTTGGAAGCTGATTGGCTGGTACTCTATCTCCGTCCACTTTATCTCCACCCAAAGCTTAGTAAATAGACTCCTAAAGCCTCTTTGTCTAGAATTGACCCATAATGCTTTGCTTCTCCAGTGGTCAGTATATTGGAATGTAGCACACACCCTGACACACATACAACCCAACACACAGACACCCGTACAAACCCTAACACAGTGATACAAAACAACACAGACATGAACACCAACACAAACACACACCTCAACATTCAGGCAGACACAGCAATGCCCACAGACCCAGATGAAATGACACAACCCAGACCCTGACAAATAAAAATGTCCTCACTATAAAACAATTTGGTATCCAGGTACCCGTTAACCGAAATATCCAGAAAACTGGAATAGTTCAGCCCTGTAGCGACGTCAAGACGTGGCCAGCATCATGCCGTCACTGGAGTCTGCGGCCAATCACAGACAGGTGGGGGAGTGGCTTTGCAGCCATTCCCTCACCGTCACTACTCCCGGGACCCGCCACCGAAACCCCAGATATTCTGTTAACCGGAAAAATCCCGTATTGAGAATGCTCCTGCTCCCGAGCATTCTGGGTATGGGATACTTGACCTGTACTTATAATTTGTAGTTATTACTTGACTTATTATATACTGCCTCTAGTCCCGCCCCTGTTCATGAACATATAGAAACAGTCGTGACATTATACACGCATGGCCCCCGTATTACAGCCTCGATGTGGACAGGTAACAGCGGCTCCAGGGGTACAGTCGGCATGGCAGTGCTACTTCCTACAAGGTGCGCAGTATATATACAGTAGATCAAGAAAATGACAGAATGAAAACAAAAAACACACATAAGCAAATAAACCAAATGTAATGGCATACGTAATGTAAACATAAAACACATCCAATTAAATAAAAAATGTTCTCCTCAGAGCTGGCCAGCGATAGAGAGGGCAATAATACACATTAATGGTCCAGGATGTCTCTAGGTGGCAATAATACACATCTGTGGTCCAGGATGCCTCTAGGTGGCAAAAATACACATTAATGGTCCAGGATACCTCTAGATGGCAATAATACACATTAATAGTCCAGGATACCTCTAGGTGGCAATAATACACATGTGTGGTGCAGGGTGCCTCTAGGTGGCAATAATACACATTAATGGTCCAGGATACCTCTAGGTGGCAATAATACACATTAATGGTCCAGGGTGCCTCTAGGTGGCAAAAATACACATTAATGGTCCAGGATACCTCTAGATGGCAATAATACACATTAATAGTCCAGGATACCTCTAGGTGGCAATAATACACATGTGTGGTGCAGGGTGCCTCTAGGTGGCAATAATACACATTAATGGTCCAGGAAACCTCTAGGTGGCAATAATACACATTAATGGTCCAGGGTGCCTCTAGGTGGCAAAAATACACATTAATGGTCCAGGATACCTCTAGATGGCAATAATACACATTAATAGTCCAGGATACCTCTAGGTGGCAATAATACACATGTGTGGTCCAGGGTGCCTCTAGGTGGCAATAATACACATTAATGGTCCAGGATACCTCTAGGTGGCAATAATACACATTAATGGTCTAGGATACCTTGAGGTGGCAATAATACACATTAATGATCCAGGATGTCTATAGGTGGCAATAATACACATGAAAGGTCCAGGATGCCTCTAGGTGGCAATAATACACATGAAAGGTCCAGGATGCCTCTAGGTGGCAATAATACACGTGAATGGTCCAGGATGCCTCTAGGTGGCAATAATATACATTAATGGTCCAGGATTCCTCTAGGTGGCAATAATACACATGAAAGGTCCAGGATGCCTCTAGGTGGCAATAATACACGTTAATGGTCCAGGATGCCTCTAGGTGGCAATAATACACGTTAATGGTCCAGGATGCCTCTAGATGAGAATAATATATATGAAATGTCCAGGATGCCTTTAAGTGCCAATAATACACGTGTGGTCCAGAATGCGTCTAGGTGCCAATAATACACATGAATGGTCCAGAATGCATCTAGGTAGCAACAATACACATGAATGGTCCAGGATGCCTCTAGGTGGCAATGATATACATAAATGGTCCATGATGCCTCTAGGTGGCCATAATACACATGAATGGTCCAGGATACCTCTAGGTGGCCATAATACACATGAATGGTCCAGGATACCTCTAGGTGGCAATAATATACATGAATGGTCCAGGATGCCTCTAGGTGGCAATAATACACATTAATGGTCCAGGATACCTCTAGGTGGCAATAATATACATTAATGGTCCAGGATGCCTCTAGGTGGCAATAATACACATGACTGGTCCAGGAGACCTCTAGGTGGCATTAATAATACATATGAAATGTCCAGGATGCCTCTAGATGACAATAATACATATTAATGGTCCAGGATGCCTCTAGATGACAATAATACACATGAAGGGAAAGCGTTTGTTGCACCTCCAATATTTACCTCTAGCACTTTGCATGCTGGACCTCCTTCCAGCATTTTACTAATTGTTCTTGTTCCAGCCCATGAACAACCAAAGCTTGACGGTACTGGCAGGCATCAAACTTTAGTCCATACACGTGAAAGCGAGCATCATGTTTGTAGGTCAGATTGGCTGCCAGAGCCAAGAAACCAAAATATACATCGTCCAATGGAAAAACGGGGATCTTCTGAGACATCTCATAGAGCAGCTTTGCTGAGAGCCCGGGGAAGATGAAGCCTCCACCCGACAGGAAGGTGGGATAGGTGTCGGATGGGAAGAGCGACTCAGAAACCTGATACTTGGAGAAGCGCATTACAGGTGAATGAGGCCTCAGGTATCCATATAGCACCTGTGGGCTGATGGTATGTTCTTTTATGTATCGGACCAATGCATGAGGATTGACGTACTCATCATCATCACCTGGAAATACAGGAGGAATATGTCAGTACAGGAATGTTTCACTATATGGTGTCAGTGCTTTCGCACCTGGTGAGTAGCTCCCTGCCTATGCAGCCTAGCTTCGAAAAGGCAGGCGGCAACACACATGTTTTTGGCCGCAGCAGCTGCATGTGATGTCACACAGCCACCACGCCCCCCGAAAATGGTTCAGACGCACCTGTGTTGTCTGGGCCGCGCCCCGAAAATGCTGCCGTGTGCGCTGGTGCTGCGCGTGTGCACACAGCATATGGCTTCAACCTGCGTCCTGGTCTGATTCGTCCGACACTACCAAATTGTTGGCTTTCAGTCTAATTTAACATGTTGTTTGCCGTTGGTAGCGCACACACTGCACGCTATGGTCCTAGTCGTTAGCGCCATTGTCGAAATTGAGTTGCATGTACAAATGACAGAGGACGTTGCTAACCACCCGCGTTAGCGTGCATCGCTAGCGACATAGGGCCTAATTCAGACCTGATCACACCTCTGCGAATTTGCAGAGGTCTGCAATCTGATAGTGTCTTTTGAAGACCAAGTAGAAGAGTACCCAATCCATGGTTGGTGAGGATGAAATTTATTTTTGATTTTTTAATAAAGGATTTCACCCTTCGGACTGCACATACTGTCATTATTGTAAATTTGTCTTTACCGTGCGACCACAGCTGTCAGTGGTCCTTAATGTCTGGGCATGCTGGTACTTGTTCTTCCACAAGTACTAACATGCCAAGGCAGGCTTGCTGGGACCTGTAGTCCTACTGTAAAGAAGAATATTGTTCTCTATTTGTACACTATTATCTCAGCAGTCAGCACCCACCTCCACCTGGGGTGCTGGAATATCCTTGGGCTTTCATACCAGGAATGGGGGTTCCTCAGGATGAGGGACACTTTTTTTAGGGGGTTTCCAACTTTCTAGGGAATTCCAGGCTTGGATGACTAGTTTGTGACTATTTTTTATGGTATGGCAGGGGTACCCCATAACTGTTTTTTATGGTATGGCAGGAGTACCCCATAATGTATGTCCCCTGCTATGCTGGTTCAGCCTGGTGTTGGCTATTGGAAAATCATGCTGAACTGTGCAGTCCTTTGGGCAAACCCGTCACTCACAGACAGGTCTGTTTATTTCTTCTTCTTCTTCTATGGTTTAATGTTGTCTAATTTTGTATTTTTCATGCAGCTTCCAGTTGGTTTTGATTTTAGTAAATCTCTGATTTGCAAAATCGATGGGATATCACAGAAAAACAAAAAATCACCCTTAAGTAAATATACTGCCATCACCCCAAACCTTTTCTTCCCCAACGCTCCTGCAAACCTTTTAACCTCATCCACAGCTCATCTTTTCCATGTCTCCCCTACTCATGAAACCTCTGCAATGCCAGATCACCCAGGACATTTTCATCTATAACTCCCTCAACCTCCTTGCTATCTTGGAAACCTGGCTATCTCCTACTGACACTACCTCTTCAGCTGCTCTATCCTATGGAGGCCTATCCTTCTCCCACACACCCAGACATGACAACCATCATGGTGGCAGCATTGGGTCTCTCCTACTCCTTAATTGCACCTTCCGCATCACTCTAATGTTCTTTCTTTATGATATACTTAACCCGCTCTTCCATCCTCATCACCTTTGCGTTATTATTATTATCATTATTATTATTATCATTATTATTACTACTTATCGTCCCTTAGGTCCTGCCACCCACAAATGGATCCTCTGGCTTCTCCCCTTTCTTTCATTTGACCTCTGCTACTACATCTTGGAGGACATTAGCATCCTGATCTAATATCTCTCCAACCCAGCTACCATCAATCATCTCTCCCACTCCTTCTCATTTTGCATTTACAAATGGACCTCCTCCCCCTCACAACAATGGTCACTCCCCTGTCCTGATTTTTTCTTTTCTCTGTACTGCTTCTACTCCCCCTCCCTCTTTTAAACCACCAACTACTATCCTTCAACATTACCTTTCCCCTCACTCCACCTTCCCACCCCAAGGCTACTCTTAATAGGCTGAATCTAATGCCCTTGACACCACCAGTTTCTCTGACTCTCTAAACTTCCTTTTCTCTCCCATTACTGCTGTCATTTTTCCTGAACAAACTATATCCTTCTATTACCATGTCCACACTATTGCAATTGACTCTGCTACCCAAACTGTTACCATAAATCTTCTACAGTCTCCTCTCCGACCCTGGCACTCGCCTTTGATCCATTATCTCAAAATACTCTTCTTCTTTAACCTCACAATAATTCTCATTCTATAGATCTGCTCTTTCATTTGCTAAACAATCCTTCTTCAAAGCCCTCATCTCCTCCCATGCCTAAACTGTTCAGCACCTGTTTGCTATTTCAGCTCTCTCTTCTCCCTTCCCCCTACCATCCTCTCTCAATGGGATTTCTTTTTCCACCCACTTCACCTCCAAAATAGAATCCATCCATCACAACATCTCATCATTTCAGGCTCCACCTTCCCCTCCTATCTGGGCTACCAACAGTGGTCTCGATCACCTTATCTCCAGGGCTAAAGTCTTTTCATTCCTCTACTCTCCAACTACCCCATGACCCCACTAAATCCAAGATCTTTTTATCCCTCCCCACTTTAGCTTGCTCCCACATCAGCCACCTGGTAAACTTTTTTCTCTCCTCTGGCACCTTCCCTTCATCCTACAAGCCTCCAAACCCTAAACTCCATTGAGCTTCATGTCTCAGTTTCCTCCTGGTACATCTCTTATTTGTCTATCTGTTACATTTCTGTCTACCCCCACCTCCTCTAATCCTCTACAACCAACTCCTCCTCTACTCCACTTTATCTTACTGTCAGTTCCCCAATGGTTCTATCCTTAGCCCACTTCTCTTATTACACTACTAATTTTCTGTCTGCAAGCTTAACAGTTACGTTGGACTTTGCTACCACCGCTATTCTGACAAAACCCAAGTTTACGTCTCTTCCCTGGATAATTCTCTCTCTGCACTCTTCCATGTAATTTCCATCTCATCCATCTCATTGTGGATGGGGGGACACTTTCTGAAACTCAATATTTCTAAAAATTAACTTACTATATTGTCTTATCCCCTGCTAAGGGCCCCTCTACTCCCTCTCTGTTGATAATGCCTCATTGCACACTGTACTGTAATTATGTATGTATTTGAATTTATTTACTGTCTGTATTAGTCTTAACTTTGCATTATGTTACTGGTATGTTAATTTTTAACCAGACTATTACTCCCCATAAGATGGGGAGAATATGTAAACATACTGTACACCAGCTAAGGGCCCCTCTACTCCCTCTCTGTTGATAATGCCTCTTTGCACACTGTACTGTAATTATGTATGTATATGAATTTATTTACTGTCTGTATTAGTCTGTAGTTATGTTGTCAGTTGTTTTATCCTTTTAAACGATACTATGAAACCACTGTGGTGCATTATAAATAAAAGAGAAGAAGAAAAGGAAAAAGAAGAAAAAGAAGAAAACGAAAAAGAAGAAAAAGAAAAAGAAAAAACAGAAGAAAGAAAAAGAAGAGAAAGAAAAATAAAACGAAAAGGAAAAAGTAAAAGAAGAAAAAGAAAAAAAGAATCGGAAGAAGAGGAAGAAGAATTATTATTATTATTATTGAGTCTTAAATATGACATGGTGGACCAATATATTTACATACTGACCTTTGTATACGAAAGACACCTCCGGGATGTTGTGGTGCAGCCATTCAAGGAAACAACATTCCTTCAGAGATAGGTTGTGATGCCCCTCAGCAGAATCCCACTGCAGAATGTCACCAAATTCCCGGCTCTCTGTGGTCACCATTTCCATGTGCCCAAGCACATCTATCCGGCCCAACAGAAATATTGGCCTCACGCTGTAACCATCTATTTCCCATTTGCGAGCCCAAGTTTTTCTGAGGGCTTGTCTCCTGACTCCGGCCTGCGGGTGGGATTTGATTGCCAGAATGACAAGGTTCCTTGTGGCCTGGGTCTCTCTCTTTGGGTCATGAATGACTGAGCAGCGATAACTCTGTAGATAAGGAAACTCCACCAGGAATCGGGAGAGGTTTAAATGATAAGTGTGAACTCCGTCATTAAGGGTCACGGACTCCCTCATAGGATGCAGGGTGAGGGGTGCAGCATTTTTGGTAGTGGTGAAATTGATGAACTTTAGCCAGAAATTCGATGAGTGATGTAATGATTTCCTTCTCGTCTTCTCAGTATACAAAAACATTGTTCTGATAAGCAGCATCAGGGTGAAAACCAGTAAAACGCTGTACAAGGCACGAACCTGGATCTTCATAGTAACCTTTCAACACAAACGGTGGAGATGGGTCTAAAAGAGAATCTGTAGAACACAAGACAATTCATATATACAACAATCCAATCATTCTCTCCATTGTTTCAATCACTACCCTGTTTTTTTTTTTTAAGTAACCTTTCATAGCATTTCCCCTGAACATACCTACCTCCAGACTCAGTGCATGTCCTCAAGTTATAATAGTTTGCTGCATTCCCTGCATCCCAGCTTTCCAGTGACCCAATTCATCCGCTGTTATTTGGAGGACACAGACTGCAGCCCCATGATCCATCGGATAGGGGGGTCTCAGGAGTGGGTGCATGTGATGTCCAGGAGCCTGGAAGAGAAGGTTCTTAGCCTGCAAAAGGAAAAAAAAAACTAAGTATCTTGGGGGCAGGTGGGGAAGCAGGTGCCCAATACTATTGTGACTAGGGCGGGCCGTCTGATCCCTAAATCTGTTCCTGTTGTCAGCTTACAGTATCTGGAAGCCACCCTGTGACCATACCTCCAAACATGACCCTCTCCAGGAGGGACAGAATGCTCTGCTCCTGGACTTCCTTCTCAGTCTATGATTGCCATCACCTGTGCTGAAACACATAGGCGCGTGCAGAACATCTTATTAGGGGGTGCACCGTCGGAGTGGTGTTTAGCACCACCTACTGGGCATCTCTAGCACCGCATATTGGGCGTCTCTAGCACTGCCTATTGGCACTTAAAGCAATATAAACATATGCCCCATAGTGCCAGATACACATATGTCCCCAGCAGGGCCCCTTAATCAATATCCCCAGCGGTGCCATATACACATATGCCCCCAGCGGTACTAGATACACATATGCCCACAGCGGTGCCAGATCCACAAATGCCCCCAGTGGTGCCAGATACTCAAATGCCCCCAGCGGTGGCAGATACACAAATGCCCCCCCTCGCGGTGCCAGATACACAAATGCCCCCAACGGTGCCAGATACACATGCCCCCGGTGGTGCCAGATACATATGCCCCTAGTGGTATCAGATCGACAAATGCCCCCAGCAGTGCCAGATACACATATGCCCCCAGCGTTGCCAGATACACATATGCCCCCAGCGTTGCCAGATACACATATGCCCCCAGCGTTGCCAGATACATATACCCCCAGTGGTGCCAAATACATATGCCACCAGTGGTGCCAGATACATATGCCCCCAGTTGTGCCAGATACACATATCCCTAGTGGTGTCAGATACATATGCCCCCAGTGGTGCCAGATACACATGCCCCTAGCGGTGCCAGATACACAAATGCCCCCAGTGGTGCCAGATACATATGCCGCTAGCAGTGCCAGATACACATGCCCCTAGCAGTGCCAGTTACATATATGCCCCAATTTGTGCTCACCCGATTCCCGTCTCTGACGCTGAGGGGAGGAAGGCGCACTGCGCATCTCTCCTCACTTCACAGAGTCCCTGTCTCCGGCGGCCAATTGAAATATAGCGCCGGCTTGTGAGCCAATCAAAGCTCATGGGGCGGCAGCCAATCAAGAGCCGGTCCACGAGCTCTGATTTGCTGACAGCCAGAGACATTTTAAATGACTGCCGGAGACAGGGAAACAGTGAGGGGCAGGAGAGACACGCGCAGCGCTCTCCTCCTTTCAGCGTCAAGAGACGGGAATCTGCGGCAGCAGGAGTTTGTGAGGGGGGGGTTGCCGGACATTAGGGGGTGCCTGTGCGCCCCAGGCACCCCCCGTGCGCACACCTATGCTGAAACACCTTTCTTATCCATTAATCTGTTCAAAACAGGTGCCGGCAATAATAAATTAAGAGAAAAGTCCAGGAGCAGAGCATTGTGTCTCTCCTGGAGTGGATCATGTTGGAAAGTATGCTGTGACATAGACATAGCCATGAAAATGGATGGTATCTACTCCAATTCTGTACATGAACTTGTCCTTGGGCTCTACCTGTATTATTATATCTCTCAGTCTGACCTTCTGCTGGAGGTTCCTCAGCTCCTCTGGCAGAAGATAAACAGTAAATAGGTCCACATCAGATGGTGGAAAGTCAAAAGTTTGAACAGGTCAAAAGGCCAACATGGAAATTGTCATCACATGGTTTTCCATGATTGTTCATGACTTTTAGGATTGGGGTTAGGCACTTGGGGGAGAGTTAGTTTTAGACTGCCAGAAGGGACAGTAAGGTTTGGGCTGTGGAAGGGGATGGTTTAGGTTAGACACTAGTGAGGAGGGTTATGGTTAGGCACTAGGGGGAGGGTTACGCACTAGGGAGATGTTTTAGGCTAGACACTAGTGGGAAGGGTTAGCGTTAGGCACTAGGGGGATGGTTAGGGTTAGGCACTAGGGGAGAGGGTTAGGGTTAAATAATAAGGGAAGGGTTAGGCACTAGGGGGGGTTGAGGATAGGTACCAGGGGGAGGGTTATGGTTAGGAACTAGGAGGAGAGTTAGGCATTAAGGTTAGGGTTAGGCACTAGTAGGGAGTGGTATGGTTAGGCACTAGGGGTTTTTAGGGTTAGGCACTAGGGGGGTTATGGTTAGGCACTAGGAGGAGGGTTAGGGTCAGGCAATTAGGGAAGGGTTAGGGTTAGGCATTAAGGGGAGGGTTAGGGTTAAGCACTAGGGGGAGGGTTAGGCATTAAGGGGACTGATAGGCACCGGGGGTGGGTTATGGTTAGGCACTAGGGGGATTTAGGACCTCGGGGGAGGGGTAGGCACTAGGGGGGTGGGGTATGGTTAGGCACTGGGGGTTAGGTAA